>NC_134691.1:77555723-77855723 GCF_050947455.1 Rhinoderma darwinii
TAGCGCCTCAATAGCGTTGACAAACATCTGCCCATTGAAAGCAATGGGCAGACGTTTGTCTGTTCACACGAGGCGTATATTTACACGCCGCTGTCAAATGACGGCGCGTAAATAGACGCCCGCGTCAAAGAAGTGACCTGTCACTTCTTTGGCCGTAAATGGAGCCGTTATTCATTGACTCCAATGAATAGCTGCGCCAATTACGTCCGTATTGGACGCGGCGTTCAAGCGCCTGCACATGCCATTACGGCTGAAATTATGGGGATGTTTTCAGGCGGAAACATCCCCGTAATTTCAGCCGTTAAGGACGCTGTCGTGTGAACATACCCTTACTTTAGCAGCGTCAGATGCCACTGTTTGACTTGGAACTAGTGTGATTCATAGCAACGCTGTAGTAAGATATTTATTACACATATTTTAAAAATTGTTTTCAAGGTAACAAGACATAGTACAGTAATGGCTTTCAATTGTTTATTGCTTAATAATATGGTATTATATAAAATCATGAATGCAAGACAAGGTGTAATAAGATTAGAGCTCTCAGAAGAGTACCCTAAAATATTAAAATAATTAAACATCATGTGTGTCCTAAATAAATTTGGGCAATTAATAAGTTACTGGTATTTATTTTTTCCCTTGGATCCTTTAATGAAGCCACCCCGTCCACGGTATCAGTCACTGCATCAGCAATTATAGGATGAGTTCACGCGATATGGAGTCATGTGACTACTCAATGTGATGTCATATTGGTAAGGCGTGTAATCATGGCCACAGCATATCTGATTATCCATGGAAGACTTGGAGAAAAGATTGCTAAGTGGCTTATTTTAGGGAAAAAAAATTATATTACAAAAAAATGCAACTTTGTCATGGCTCTACTTTACTATCACACTGTAACAAACATTGTGCAACTAGGTCTTAATACATTTTATTGAATAAAAAGGTATATCATCCTAACCCAGTCTCTTCACATGTATCTTCTCAGCTTTCGTCTTGAAGAAATGAAAAAACACATATATACAGTATACTGATAATGACAAAGACCAAATGACGGTAATAGCTTGACCATGATAATTGATCCTAGGACCTTCATGTGATTCTAATTAGAGAATAATTTTAAGGTCCTTTTACACTGGCAGATTTCTGCCGGTAAACGAGCACCGATCAACAAAATAGCACATCGATCTGCGCTCGTTTAGTTTACATTAAATGGAGTGTTCACTGCATTGTATGGGAACGAACAAGATCGTTCGTTGCCATACACATTGAATCATTGTCGGCAGCCCATCTCCTGTTAACACGGGGAGATGTGCTGCCGACAACGGTGATTTTTACTCCTGCATAAAAAAAAACAATCAGACATTAAACGACCATTTGCTCATTTGTCGTCTGATCGCTGGGCCCTTCAATCAACTGCCTTTTTTTGGTGTCAGATTTCGTTATAATGAGGTGAGATCACAATGTGGTGATTACCAACGGCAAAAAAAGTTATAAGGGAATCCATCTTCTTAAAATAACCCATCATTTAGATCAAGCTTTTATGGTAAACATTTTTGGAGGTGTCTTTTTAATTTTCCATGTATTCAAAGGGTTATTGCCAACTGAAATATTTATGGCATATCCACAGCATATGCCATAAAAGTCTGAAAGGTACGGGTCCCAGCTCTGAGATGTAGTGTCCATGGCCGCGGGCCGTCGGGTTTACTCACCTCCCGACGCCCGCAGCCATGGATCAGTGAGCGCTGATCCCCATCTCCTTCCTAAGAGATGCCAGTGCTCACTTCCACTCCCGTCCGCTGTGTCCCGTAGAGTGCGCGCGCGCACACTCGTGCCCAGTCTTAAAGGGCCAGCGCGTGCACATGAAAACAATCATCATCATCAACTCACATGATTTCCTGGACTATACGAAGGTCACTGCCCTTCTGTTCCTTGCCTGAGCGTTGTTAGTGTTTCCCAAGTCTATCTTGCAAATGGTCCCTTAGTGTTTTCCCGTTCCAGTTGTTACCTGTACACTGTTATCTGCTCCTGTATCCCGTGCTGTGTTCTTGTTCCTGTGCCTACTAGTGTTGGAGTCGTGTCTACTGCACCTGCTGTCGTTTGCCGCATTCTGTGTCATCTGCCACGTCCTGTGTCATCTTCCACGTCCAGTGTGATGTGCCGTCTGGCACCTGCGGCCTAGTGGGTCCACATACCCACAAACCGTGACACTGGACCTGTACCTATCTCCAGAATGGGGGGTCACTCGACCCCATCCTGTCTGGTGAGGCATGGAATGGATGGAGAGGTGGCAGCACATATGCCCCCCTAAATCTACCGTTTCCATAACGACCATATAAATGAATGGAGATAGCTGCGCACACGCACAACCACCTCTCCATTCATGTTCTGACTGGATGCAACAAATATGTGGCCCCCATTCTACAGCTAGAAGTGTTTTCAGAGCTGGAACCAGCATCTATCAGACATTTATGGGATATCCCGTGGATATGCCATAAATGTTTTAAGTAAGAATACCCTTTCAAAGGTATTTTCCACGTTCTGACAACTGATGACCTATCCGCCGGATAGGTCAACAGTATATGATCGGTGTATGTCCGACACTTGGACCCGGCACTGATCCACCACTCTGGCTGCCTCTGGGCACCCGACGATATTGGCAGTAGCAGATGGCTAGTGAATAGGAGCATAGCTGTAGTTCTGCCGAACGGCTGCTATGCAGTGGTCGGAGCCATCTGCTTCCGGCTCCAACTACTGCATACAGTTCAAAACATCCGGTGCCTGGAGGCAGCCAGAGTGGCGGATCGGTGGATAGGTCATCAATTGTCAGAACGTGGAAAACTCCTTTAATTTATTTTATATTTTAAAGTAATCACAAAATATAGCAGTTTTAACACATGACATTGAGCCCTCACAATAAGATAGCACTTCCTTTTCAACTTGTACTGTGAACACTGGGGGCAGGGATAGCAGTCATCTAATTCAGCAGGATTACAATGAAAGGTACAACTCGATTATAAAGATGAAGGAAGATAGCACAGGATTACATCATTGGCAATAGGTGATGGCGACAGGTCAGCTGCTCCTTCCTCTCCCCTCCGCAGTAACCTCTGCACATTACATGAGTTGTTTTTTAATATTGTCCCACGATTAAATATTACATGTCTCAGTTGGATCACACAAAATATAACATTATTTGAATTGGAGTAATGTTTTTAAAATGTTCCTGTAGATGTTGCTGTTACACACTTGTTATGGCGCCCCATGGTGTTCTTTTGATTTGACCAATGTACGGGTTACCTTGTTCAATACCTGACACTTAACAAACCCCTTTATCAGTAATACACAGACACTTGATTGTGGTATAAATTTGGCCAAGGCTATTTATTAAATTGTAAACCAATTGTACCTGCGTTGGCCAGCCATATCAATCATATAAAATTTGTTAACATAAATAACATGTACAATTAAACAACATACCGGAAGGGGTTTGTCATCATGCCCCACCCAGTTTTACCAACTGAGTGAGCATGCGCTCAGACTCCCCCCATTTTCAGACTAAAAGCACCCCCCAGGCTGACTACCCCTGCCAAGAGCCAGACGTATGACACCTCATGCTGTCTGCGCTCCCCCACCAATAGCCAAGGCCACTTCCAGGCCGTCCTGCAGCCCCACGTTAAAGATACCACACCAACCTCGGCACCATCTCCGACCAGACCAACCGAACTCCCGGCAATAATAGCCGAACGACATCCCTATTCATCGCCTTCAATAAGTCTCGCTGAGACAATTTTCCCAAGTCATTGCCTCCCACATGCAGCACCAAGATCTTCGGAGCTCCATCCATCTGGGACGGAGCTCCATCCATCTGGGACAGGCGGACCACCTTTGACACCAGAGTGTCCCACCGAAGACCTCTGAAACCGAATCACCGCAACTCCAATTGTTCCAACGAAAAACCGAGCTGTTCGCCATTCCTCCTCACTCCAGCTCTCCGATGTGCCCAGTAAATGTACGAATATCCCATGATCCATGCCCCTATGGGACGTGCAGCTGTGGAGAAAAGTACCACCAACAAACATCAGCCCTACCACCAGACTTCATACTCCCCCCACCTTTCAATCACATGCCAGGCACCCACACCCCCCCCCGGGCGTACATACCTCTTAAATGCCCCGGACTTCCATCAACCAATACCTTTTACTCTGTCCACTCCTAAACCTGAGAAGCTTCGGTGGCGGCACCCACTCTGAACTCCTTCGCCTCCCCTCCCAACAGCCCAATGGCCTTCCTGAGAACAGCCAAAAACTGAAAACGAGATAGATAGGACCCATCAGAATGAACAAAAACAGGGCCCAAACTGACAGGAATCCTAACGGTAAAACATTTTTGAAACAGATAAACCGGACAGATCCGTTTATCCTCAATGGCGGACAACAAAACCTCCACTCCTTTCCCCTCTTGATCCGTCTTGGAAAACCTGAGCCAAATGTGCACCGAATCGGACTCACACTTCACATCCTCAAACAGCACCCCCCCCTGGCAGAATCTTGCTCACACACACCAATTCCCCCACCCGAAAATCCCCAAAGAAGGCCCAAGAAAAGAACTATGAAACATCCACGATTCATAACCGGACGAACGGACTTCGCACACCACTCCCAACAACTTCCGTAACAGCACCACTGGAATTGGCCATCTGAAATCCACTACCTTCTTCTGACGGTTCCAACCTTTCAGGGCCTGCCGTATCCTAAAGTCCTTGGACACGTCCAGCCTCCCGGAGAGCTTAAAATAAGAGGCCAAAGCAGCCAGCCTCTTTCCCACAGCTGATGCCGACACTCTCCTGTCCACCAAGTGAACCACCTAGGCCTCAAGCAAGCTGACCAACGACTCATGCCGGAACGAAACCGGCCTCCCTCCAGGCGACATAGCTTCGAACTCCCTCCACGTCTTCTCATAGCACCTCAAAGTAGATGGAGCCAACGACCTCTGAACCAATTCACCCATCACGGCTTGACAAGGGTCCACAGATGAGCTTGGCAGGCATCCCCCTTCTCCAAGGCTTCCGGAGCCTCCATCCGAAACCGAGTCCACTGAAAATGGGAGAGAGAATCAGCTGCAACATTTGATACCCCAGGCATATGTGCCGCCCGGAACAGCAAATTCAAGTGAAGACATTGCAACACCAACACCCTCAAGAGCCGAACCACCGGATCCGATCCAGCAGATAAATTATTCACTGTATGCACCACTCCCATATTGTCTGACAGAAAAACCACCCTCCGATTTCGAAACTCATCACCCCATATGTGAACCGCCACCAATATGGGGAACAACTCCAAGAACGTCAAATTCCTCAATAACAGAGATCCCTCCCATTCCTCCGGCCACCTGGCCACACACCATCTCCTTGCAAGTAACGCTCCAAATCCCCCACTAGCCGCCAAATCAGTCTGTAGCCCCAACTCAACCGTATCCACCAGGCCCGACTGAAAAACCGAAAACCCATTAAACGACACTAGGAACAAGCCCCCTACCTCCAGGTCCTCCTTATGCTCCCTCGTCACTCTGATGAAGTGATGCAGTTCAGAAACACCTGCCGTTGCACTGCATAAGCGCCTGCTAAAGATCCTACCCATTGGGATAACTCTGCATGCAAAATGTAACTTTCCTAACACTGATTGTAAGTCCCAAAGTCTGACTTTTTTCAAACTCCTGAGACACCCGATCGACGCCCTCAGGTCTTTTAGCTTGTCCTCTGGAAGACGACAGATCCCCATACGTGAGTCAATGTCCAAACCAAGGAATGTCAGGCAGGGAATGATGCCCACCGTTTTGTCTTTTGCCATAGGGATCCCAAACTCCTGTGCCACTTTTAACAATGTATTCAGTGTGTGCTGGCAAATCTGAGACCCCGCTGGGCCCACACACAGGATGTCGTCTAGGTAGTGTATGATGCTACGAAAACCACCCGACTCCCTCACCACCCATTCCACAAAGCAACTAAAGGCCTCAAAGTAAGAGCATGACAACGCTAAACCCATGGGCAAACAAAGGTCCACAATGTAACTCCAGTCAAAGCAACAGCCGAGGAGATGATGACTATCCGGGTGAATCGGAAGCAGTGAGAAAGCTGCCTCCACATCCGCTTTCGCCAATAGGGCCCCCGGACCCGCCTCTCTCACTAAATCCACTGCCCTATCAAACGAAGCATACGACACAGAACAAAGTTCCTTGTCTATTCTGTCATTCACCGAGCTTCCCTTCGGGAAAGACAGATGATGTATCATCCGATATTTCCCCGGCTCTTTCTTTGGGACCACCCCCAATGGAGACACATGAAAATCCAAAAGGGGTGGGAAGGAAAAGGGGCCCGCCATTCGGCCCCGTTCAACTTCTCCTCTAAGTTTAACCCGAAGCACCTTCGGGAACTGTATTGCAGATTTTAAATTTGCCGGAACCTCCGAACCACCCCCCACTAAAGAAACCGGAATGGGAAAACCGCTCCTAAAACTGTCCCTCAATAACACCGCATGCGCCCTATTGCCGTAATGCTCGAGCCTAACCTCACTGCGATCCTCCCCTTTACCAGCCGCATCCCCCGGGCGCTTACCAGTTCGTTTGAAGCAGCGGGACTAGGGGTGTGAACCCCCACAACCAGAGCATTCGTGCCGGAACTTACACGACAGACCCGCTTTGCATTGTCCCTCATTGAAGGGCCAACACACACCTTTTTTGTTAAGGGCAGGTTGGGCAGACCCTTGCCCCTGGCCGCTCCGTGAAAGGGGGCAGGTCACCGGCGACATCATCAGCCTCATCCACAACGGTAGATCTAATTGATCCCACCGCATGGCAGGGCACGCCGCCAGTCGCTGACGGAACTGCTCGTCATACCGCCACCACGCGAGACCCCCATAGGTCTTACACGCATCCCAAATCCCCTCAATGTAACAGAACAAAGACGCACAACATTCCGGGAATTTTGCTCCCCAAACGCTCGCATAGATACAAAAGGCTCTCAACCAGTTCCAAAACGTCTTCAGAATCTTCCTATACCTACGTTTGCGCTTTTTCTCTTCTCGTTTTTTCAACTTCTCGCCCGTATCCATTTCTCTCGTCTCAGGAAAATCTTCCAGCGGCAGAAGTGAGAACAGTTCTACATACTCCCCCTTCTCAATCTTCTGTCGGGCCTCATCCTCAAATGCGCACCTAGCGGGCCCGAAAAGGCAAAATAAGAGCCTCTGTGGGCAACGTCCGTCACGGGCCCCACCCCCGCCACCGGCTGCTCTTCCAACCCCACCTGCGAACCAACATCCGCTGAACCCGGTCCCTCAGCCGCTCCCGCCACACTACTCCATGGTGACAACCGAACTTCCCTCCAGGCCCCCGCAACCTCCACATAATCAGGCTTCACTACCCGCCCCACCTTTGCAGCCAGCAGGTCCTTCACAACCACCAGGACCCATAAAAATTCACCCGCAGAAAAAACAGCCTCACCTCCCGATCTAAAAGATGATCCTGCAGCTGTACTGTTCCTCTGCAACACGGGGCGGATACCCGCGGCCTGCTCCCCCAGACCTCGAAACGTGTGTAAGACTCCCGCTGTCCCTTCTGTCCATGATGCTCGTCCCATACTCCGTTCCGGTGACAAGTCTTCCCGGACCACTCTAGCCGAACCTCTCCCGCCATCCAACCGTCCACCGTACACCTCCGACTCCCGGCGGCGCTCCGACTCAAACTTCTCCCGAACTTCAGCCCAATGCCGTCCCGCATTAGCTGGTCTCCAATCCTGACTTCTCGTCCTGGTCCTGGACTTCCGATCCCGACTTCTTCCTAGCTCGTTTGGCGCTTTTGCCAATATCCGCCTCCTGAAGTCATCCACTATGTCTCCCCACATGGTCAAGCCGCTCCTCTTCTGACATGCCGAAGATCCGGAGCTCTCCCCCTCAGAACGTCCACCAAACAATACTTTTCTACATGGGTGGCCGAGTGATAACTACTATTGTGCAGGACAGCCAGTGAGAATCAGTGCACTAGAGATTATTTTTTTTGCCCTGCACTGAACACATTAGGTGGACGTTCTGAGAGGAAATGAAAAGATGACCAGGGGGTGGCATAACAAGTATGTAACAGCAACATCTAGACACAGGAACATTTTATAAAAAATTATTTCAATTTAAACCTTCTTCTGTTTTGTATGATCTTATGGTACGTCCACATGGTCCAGATTTGCTACAGAAAATTCAGCTGCAAAACCGACCCAGAACCTGCAGGGAAATTTGCCAGAAAATCACCGCCAAATCGCACTAACTTTGTTGTAGATTTTCTAGCGGATTATCCATTAAGTTGGGAATAAAATAAAAATAAAAGAATATACTCACTTCTCCTAGCGCTCCCGTAGCAATGCAACCTGGCTGGGTTCTTCACAGCCAGCCTCTTGTAATTACATTTATTCAGATTTGTCTACTGCAGCCTATGATTGGATGCAGCGGTCACATGTGTCAAAACATTATCACAATAGGCTGGCGGTACAGATCCATTCTTTAAGCATTCTTGTCACGGCCGTGGTCGCGGACCGCCACCGTTCCTTACCAGGCGACGCCCGCGACCACAGTCCGGTTTCTTCCTGCCGGCGTCTTCCTCCTATGAGATGCCAGCACTCGCGGCCGGCTGGTCCTGTTCTCACTGGTAAGGTGCGTGCGCGTTCGGCCCCCGGTCTTAAAGGGCCAGCGTGTGCACATGTTTAAAGTTCCCTAATCAACCCCTGCCCATTCTGGACTATAAGAAGGGCTCCGCCCTTCCACTCCCTGCCTGAGCGTTGTTGTAGTTTTCCCATGTCTGCATTGCAAATGGTCCCTTAGTGTTTATCCTGCTCCCAGTGTTCCCTTGTCCTGCCTCTTATATCCTGTATCCCGTGCTGTGCCTTGTTCCATGCCTATATAGTACCTGTGACATACCTTGCCTCGCCTGCTGAAATACACCACGTCTGCTGTCGCCTGTCATCCCGGATAACATCTGCCACGTCTGGCGCAACCCACCACCTCCAGCCCCATCTCTGCCAGAGCCCTTGCCGTCATCCGGACTATCCCAGGTACCCGTTTTCTACACTCCTAACATACACTTTGTGCGTAGACTGTGAGTTGGTCAGCTGCCTCTCCGCTACGGTGGAGCGGCCTAGTGGTTACACATACCCCTAGATCGTGACAATTCTGCTATATATTTTGTAAAGGAAAGAAGGATTTGTATTTTATTGATGTCTTTATGCTTCATGTCTGGAAGGCGACAAATATTGGCACACTTGGTTACAAACTCTAAATATGACCACATGGCCCTATTATTTAGCTTCCTACAAACTTACCTTCATATGCCTCTGTTATATTTATTCGGACAGATGTCATTTTACAGAGGTATTCTGAAGAATATCACCGTAATATGATGCCATATGGTGGTCCTTACAGCTGTAGTATGGACCGTAGAGACTCTGTCTACTGCTATATTCATGCACGAGGCCTTAAAATAAGTAATGAATGAACATAATATTCCTATACATTCCCAAAATTATTTTTGTTTACATTTCATTGTGTACTGTCTGCATACTATAAGCTATAAATGTATCATATTAAGTCATTTATTTGAATTGCCGGTCTTAATTCAGAAAATAAATAATCCTACAATTCTATCCACGCCTACAGAAAACTCTGCTTGCCAATTAATTGAAAGCAATTGCCAAGACTTACTCTTCAGAATGGAAAGGCCTGATGGTGAAAAATGCACTGCTCTTTAAAAATGTATACAAATCCAATTATAAGAAGTGTAATATCACTTTAATATTTGAATAATAATAATAATGAAAAAGAGGAGTTATTTGCATTTCGATTTACTATTAGCTGTATCAAGCATACAGACATGTCCCAGTGATCCTAGCACAACAGAGCAATACCCAGGTCTTTTCTGTACATATGAGGGAGCATTTAACAGAATGCAATGAAATGAGCCAGAAACATTTCACATTTTGTTGGCATCTGTGAGCATTGCAATATGAGAACCATATGACTACGGGCAGATTGGTAGATCAGCTCAAGCATGTGCAGTACATCTTGACCTATGTCTGTTGGATGGAATATTTGGTTTTCTCCTTTATTTGCAGTTCACTAGTGAGAACATTTTTGGGATAACAGATTTGAATAATACATGTTCTTGAATAAAACATTTATAATTACACACAAAATAAATGGATTTTTTTTAAAAAAAAATCATTCATAACTTTGTTGAAAGTAACTAAATGTTGGTAGTTAAAGAAGTTTCTATTACATTATATGCATTTTTGCTTTTAATACTCAAATTGAGAATAATATTTGAAAATTATACATCAACAAATAGAATGAGTGAACTGTAGGGCAGAACCACCAGAAATGACTAAGAGATCCCATCTCACAGCAATTTTTCCAAAACAATGGAGAATAACCCGGAATACAATGGGATAATCTGTTGGAAGTCAAATACCAACACAACTGATTTTTTTTAACCTTTTCTATATGATTGATACATAACAAGCTACGGGAAATCCACAGAAAGACTCACTGCCATTAAGAGAGAGATGTGCAGGTGTATAAATCTCTTATCTTAACATGAAAGGTAGCTTTGTGGAATTTGGCGGTATGTTTAATATATCATAGGCTATTGGGATTCCTTTGGGGACATTTTTCTTCCCTAGAATAAAATTCTGTAACTGAGGGAAAGATGGTTTCCTAAATGATAAGAAGCAAACACCTAATAACTGTCTGAAAAGAAAGTGTTCGAATCTGCAGAAAATAGTCAAGTAGTAATAAACCTATGAGTTCTGAGTAAGTAAGGCCTCTACCCTCCCAACCTGCTATTCTTACAGTGGATATAAAAAGTCTACACACCCCTGTTAAAATGCCAGGTTTTTGTCATGTCAAAAAATCAGTACAAGATGAGTCATTTCAGAACTTTTTCCACAAATAATCTGTACAATTCCATTGAAAAACAAACTGAAATCATTTTGAGGGGAAAAATAAAAATAACAAAACTACAATAATGTGGTTGCATAAGTGTTAACACCCTCTTATAATTGGGGATGTGGTTGTGATCAGAATTAGCCAATCACATTTAAACTCATGTTAAATAGTAGTCAGTACACAGCTGCCATTATTTAAAGTGATTCTGAGTAACCCCATATAAAAATCAGCTGTTCTATTAGGATTATCCTGACATTTTCTTTGTTGCATGTGACAGTAAAAGCCATGGTCCGGGCTTACAACACATCAAAGGGATCTTATTGTTGAAAGGCATAAGTCAGGAGAAGGATACCAAAGAATTACCAAGGCATTAGATATACCATGGAATAGAGTGAAGACGGTCATCAAGAAGTGGATTACATTTGGCACAACAGTGACATTACAAACAACTAGACGTCCCTCAAAACATGATGAAAAGACAAGACGAAAATTGGTCCGAGAGGTTATTAAGAGGCTTACAGCAACATTAAGGCCCTGTTCACACAGAGTTTTTTTTTACGCGTTTTTTGACCCGAAAACTGAGTCGGAAAACGCGCCAAAAAACTGCTGAAAATGCCTCCCATTGATTTCAAAGGGAATCTGAGGCGTTTTTTTTCCCATAAGTGGAAAAAACGTGTAGCGGGAAAAAGAAGCGACATGCCCTATCTCCGGGATGTTTACGCCTCTGACCTCCCAGTGACATCAATATGCCGCAAAAAATGCAGCGAAAAACGCAGCAAACAGCGTGCAGGCAGCTCAAAATCTGCCTCAAAATTCCAGACGGAATTTTGAGCCAGAATTTTCTGCCTGCAAAAACTCTGTGTGAACAGGGCCTAAAGGAGCTGCAGGACTTTCTGGCAGGTACTGGTTGTGTAGTGCATGTGACAATAATCTCCAATTTTCTTCATATGTCTGGGCTGTGGGGTAGGGTGGCAAGACGGAAGCCTTTTCTAACAAAGAAAAACATCCAAGCCCGGCTATGTTTTCCAAAGACCTACATCAAGTATGCCAAAAACATGTAGGAAAACGTGTTATGTTCTGATAAGACCAAATTTGAACTTTTTGGCCATAATTCCATAAGGTATATTTGGTGCAAAGCCAACATTGCACATCACCAAAAGAACACCATACCCAAAGTGAAGCATGGTGAAGGCAGCATTATGCTTTGGGGTTGTTTTTCTTCAGCTGGAACTGGGGCTTCAGTCAAGGTGGAGGGAATTATGAACATATATCAGACATTATTGGCACAAAACCTGCAGGCCTCTGCTAAAAAGCTGAAGATGAAGATGAATTTCACCTTTGAGCACGACAACGACCCAAAGCATACCTCCAAATCAACAAAAGAATGGCTTCACCACAAGAAGATCAAAGTTTTGGAATGGCCCAGCCACAGCCCAGACCTGAATCCCATTGAAGAACTGTGGGGTGACCTGAAGAGGGCTGTACAAAGGAGATGCCCTCGCAATCTGACAGATTTGGAGCACTTTTGCAAGGAAGAGTGGGCAACAATAGCCAAGTCAAGATGTGCCATGCTGATAGACTTCTACCCAAAAAGACTGAATGCTGTCATAAACTCAAAGGGTAACTCAACAAAGTATTAGTTTAAGGGTGTGCATATTTATGCAACCACATTATGTTTGTTCTTTATTTTTATTTTTCTACACCAAAAGATTTCAGTTTGTTTTTCAATACAATTGTACAGATTATAGGTGACATTAAAAGGTAGAAAAAGTTCTGAAATTATTAATCTTGGACTGATATTGTAAGGGTATGTGCACACACACTAATTACGTCCGTAATTGACGGACGTATTTCGGCCGCAAGTACCGGGCCGAACACAGTGAAGGGAGCCGGGCTCCTAGCATCATACTTATGTACGATGCTAGGAGTCCCTGCCTCTCCGTGGAACTACTGTCCCGTACTGAAAACATGATTACAGTACGGGACAGTTGTCCTGCAGAGAGGCAGGGACTCCTAGCATCGTATATAACTATGATGCTAGGAGCCCGGCTCCCTGCACTGTGTTCGGTCCGGGACTTGCGGCCGAAATACGTCCGTCAATAACGGACGTAATTAGTGTGTGTGCACATACCCTAACATGACAAAAACCTGGCATTTTAACAGGGATGTGCACGGCTGTGATTTTCGGGTCAGAGTGTCACCCACGAGCCACCCGCAATGGCCGCGGCCATTGTTTGCTGTCCAGGCTCCTGGGCCATGCACGGACCGTGGAAACCATGGTCGTGTGCATGGCCACCATAGGACTGAATGGATTTTTGGGGGAATTGCGGCCGCAAAAGCACGTCATTTGTTTGGGGTAAGAGAGCTTTTCTGTAAATATTATGTGTGGAATATTTTTCTTTCTAGTTTTTGTGTGCGGAAGGGAGATGTGACTATTTTGTTCCCTTTACAAGTAGCGGTTGAGGTGCAGTTAAAAAAACGCACACGTTTTTAAAACGATTTGTTGTGGTTTGTGATGCAGTAATTGGCCACAGTATTCATAGTTAAAACATAACAAATAAATGTGTTTCACCCGAAAAAAAATTGGCGAACCGTTTAACGCATCGCAAAACTGCAGTAAAACCGCATGTGTTTTTTCAAATGCGGTTTTCAACCACACCCCAACCGCTACGTGTGAATTTACCCTAAGGCTTTATGTGATAGATTACAGGTGGATCCTGCATGTCACAGACACGCAGGACCCGCTGTCACTGAACCCCTCAGGTCTGCGAGACTGACGCATTCAGTGAATTGCGCTAGATACATCTGCTCTGTATAGAGAATACAGAGCAGCTGTATCTAAAAACGTAAAAATAATTTTTAATAAAAAGTATTTACAAAGTTACACCAAACACACTGATACACATTTTTTTTTTAAATTAAAAAGTCAAATGAAAATTTGCTTTGCAAAGGTGTACATAGCCTTTAATGTAACATCTGGCAGCACCATTCAAAACACATAAAAACAGTGTGTGTGAAATCAGCCTTAGGCTGGATTCACACGACTGTTCGTGATATACGGTCCGTATATCGGCCGCATTTCCCGGACCAAACACAGTTCAGGGAGCCGGGCTCCTAGCTTCATAGTTATCAGTGTGTTCGGTCCGGGAAATGCGGCCGACATACGGACCGTATATAACGGACCGAACACGCTCGTGTGAATCTGGCCTTAGGAAAATGCTATGCATCGGGGGGGAAATTTGTGTCGACAGTGGGGGGCTATCATAGAATTTGCAAATGCCCATGTATTCAAATGAAAAAGGTAATACTGTAATGAGCACAGCCCTGTTCTCCAAGACTCAATTTGTGTGTTTGTATATATATATATATATATATATATATATATATACACTACCGTTCAAAAGTTTAGAGTCACTTAGAAATTTCCTTATTTTTGAAAGAAAAGCACAGTTTTTTTCAATGAAGATAACATTAAATTAATCAGAAATACACTCTATACATTGTTAATGTGGTAAATGACTATTCTAGCTGCAAACGTCTGGTTTTTAATGCAATATCTACATAGGTGTATAGAGGCCCATTTACAGCAACCATCACTCCAGTGTTCTAATGGTACATTGTGTTTGCTAACTGTGTTAGAAGGCTAATGGATGATTAGAAAAAACACTTGAAAACCCTTGTGCAATTATGTTAGCACTGCTGTAAACAGTTTTGCTGTTTAGAGGAGCTATAAAACTGACCTTCCTTTGAGCTAGTTGAGAATCTGGAGCATTACATTTGTGGGTTCGATTAAACTCTCAAATTGCTAGAAAAAGAGAGCTTTCATGTGAAACTCGACAGTCTATTCTTGTTCTTTGAAATGAAGGCTATTCCATGCGAGAAATTGCCAAGAAACTGAAGATTTCCTACAAGGTGTGTACTACTCCCTTCAGAGGACAGCACAAACAGGCTCTAACCAGAGTAGAAAGAGAAGTGGGAGGCCCCGCTGCACAACTGAGCAACAAGACAAGTACATTAGAGTCTCTAGTTTGAGAAATAGACGCTTCACAGGTCCTCAACTGGCAGCTTCATTAAATAGTACCCGCAAAACGCCAGTGTCAACGTCTACAGTGAAGAGGCGACTCCGGGATGCTGGCCTTCAGGGCAGAGTGGCAAAGAAAAAGCCATATCTGAGACTGGCTAATAAAAGGAAAAGATTAATATGGGCAAAAGCACACAGACATTGGACAGAGGAAGATTGGAAAAAAGTGTTATGGACAGACGAATCGAAGTTTGAGGTGTTTGGATCACACAGAAGAACATTTGTGAGGTAAAAGGGATTTTGAATAAGGAAGGCTATCACTCCATTTTGCAACGCCATGCCATACCCTGTGGACAGCGCTTGATTGGAGCCAATTTCATCCTACAACAGGACAATGACCCAAAGCACACCTCCAAATTATGCAAGACCTATTTAGGGAAGAAGCCGGCAGCTGGTATTCTATCTGTAATGGAGTGGCCAGCGCAGTCACCAGATCTCAACCCCATAGAGCTGTTGTGGGAGCAGCTTGACCGTATGGTACGCAAGAAGTGCCCATCAAGCCAATCCAACTTGTGGGTGGGGCTTCTGGAAGCATGGGGTAAAATTTCTCCCGATTACCTCAGCAAATTAACAGCTAGAATGCCAAAGGTCTGCAATGCTGTAATTTCTGCAAATGGAGCATTCTTTGACGAAAGCAAAGTTTGAAAGAGAAAATTATTATTTCAAATAAAAATCATTATTTCTAACCTTGTCAATGTCTTGACTATATTTCCTAGTCATTTTGCAACTCATTTGATAAATATAAGTGTGAGTTTTCATGGAAAACAAAAAATATATATATGTGTGTGTATCTATATGATTGTGTGTGTAGGTATATACATGAATAGTAGTTATGGAAACAGCGTAGCTTGCATTCTACGCCGCTTCCGTAACTGCCATTCACTACTATGGGAGTTATGGAAACAGCGTAGCTCAGTGTGCTACGCTGTTTTTGTAGCTACCGACCATATAGTCCGGAAGTGGCCAGGAGGCAGCGGGAGCAGAAAAAGGTAGAGCAGAGTTTAGCGGGCCCCATTCTAGAGATAGGTGCATGTCCGAGAGGTGGAACCCGCATCTAGCTGACATTTATGATATATCCTGTGGATATGTCATAAATGTCCTTGATGGGAAAACCCCTTTAAGACTTTATTCACACAACCGTTTTTAACGGCCGTGTGACTGCTGTTTTTTAACGGACGTCACACGGCTGCATTAAAACCTGTTAACCCCCAATGGGGCTATTCAGTCCCAGAAGTCCCTGAGCAGTGCATCAGCTAGCGCTCTGCCCGGTGACTCCAACACTGCTCCTGACGTCACTGTCCATATTTGGACAGTGACATCAGGAGTTTTCCCAGGGCTGGAATCCCGGGGCAGAGCCTTTATTAGCAATCTGCTTGGGGACTCTGACTCTGGGGAAGCCCTTGACATCACTGTCCATATATGGACAGTGACATCAGGAGCTTTCCCTGGACCGTAGTCCTGGGTAAGAGCCCATACTAGCACTCTGCTTGGGCACTCCAGCACTGGTCCTGACATCATTATCCATATATGGGCAGTGGCGTCAGGAGTTTCCCATCACTCCAGTTCTAGACCCAGGAAAGGGAAGTATAATAATTGTTTTGCTTTTATATGTGTTACTGATTATTTATTTTTTTACAGGTTGAGTTGTTGGACTACTTCGGATTCGAGGACTAGTTCAAAGACAGCGTTTTTTTTATTCTCAATAAAATGGTTAACCAGTGTTGTGTGGGTGTTTTTTATTTCAATAAAATATTTTTTTTATGTTTGTGTTTTTTTAAACTATATTACTAACGCCTTAGTAATGGCCGCTGTGTGATTGACAGCATCCATTACTAAGGAGGGGCTTAGTGTTAGCTGGTGAAAAGGCCAACACTAACCCCTATTATTACCCCGGTACCCACTGCCACCAGGGTACCGGGAAGAGCGGGGTACGATCCGGTACCCGACCATCTGCAGTGATGGTTGTCTAATGGGGCAGTCGCATTCTGGTATTATTAGGCTGGGAAAGCCCAAAAACCATGGCCTTTCCCACCCTGGTAATACTAGCCTGCTGCTGCTTTGTTGTATCTGGCTGGTTATGAAAAATAGGGAGGACCCCATGTCATCTTTAAAGAAAAAAAACTAATTATAATCAGAGAAAAATTACATGGGGTTAAGCCCATTTTTCAGAACTAGCCAGATACAACATACCAGCAGCAGGCTAGCATTACCAGGGTTGGAAAAACCATGGTTTTTGGGCTTTCCCAGCCTAATAATACCAGCCTGCGGCTGCCCCAGTGCCCGGCCGTCGCTAGAGAATACCCCTGGTTGTGGTGGATACCGGGGTAATAATGGGGAGGTGACTGTTAGCCTTTTTACAAGCTAAAACTAAGCCCCAGCCTTAGTAATGGACACTGTCGATCAGACAGCGGCTATTACTAAGGCAGTAGTGATAACGTTTAAAAAAACTGACATTAAAAAAAATAACAACAACCCATGATAACCATTTTATTGAGAATTAAAAAAAATGCTGCAATCAAAGTAGTCCTCGAATCGAAGTAGTTTAACAACCCAACCTGTAAAAAAAAACACCAAAAAAATAATAATTAATAACGCATAAAAAAACAAAGAAATTATTATGCTTACGTTTCCTGGGTCCAGCACTGGAGCCGCAATGTCAGCGAGCTACACTGTTTCCATAACTTCAGGAGTTATAGGGGGCAGCAGCACTCAGCACCCATAGTACCCCTACCATTTGCTCCCCAGCCTTTTACCGGACAGAATAGCGCCACATGCTGAACTATTTTGGTCACGATTTTTTTTACCTGCAGTGGAAACTTCTAAAGGCATCTTTCACGCCAAGGTTTTTTTTTTATCAGTTTACTGTATGTGGAGGGAAAGCTTCTGACGCTTATGATAAATGGATCCATAGATCCCATACACCCAACACTTTTTTTTTTTTTTGCTTCGTGGTATAGCTTTAAAGGCTGTGCTGTTCCATGCATTTGTAGGTGGTTTTGAACATGGGCGCCTATGGAGGACGGATAGCATAGACATCTATTTTTTAAACCGTTTAATGCATGTCCTGGGAGCTTTATTAGCACATACATTATATTATTAGAAATACTGTGGTGTGAAAGAGTCCAATGCAGATGTGAACACAACTCAATGCTGTCAATAATAAGGCTGCATTATTAGGTCTATCACTAATGTGGCCACAGCTAACGGTTTGCTGACTCCACCTACTTGTGCTGGCCCCACCCACAACATGGGGCTACTTTTAGATTTTTTTCAAGGGCCACTTTAAGCTCCCAATCCGCCCCTGGGTAAAACCTGCTTCTTTTACTACTATTACTTATAAGCCAAGACATAAGACTGTAAAATACAAAAGTCAGTATAGAGAGCTTATTAAGGAACTGATTAAGATTTTTAGTCAGAAGGGTATTCCTCAAACAATTCTTACAGATCAAGGTACAAACTTTCAATCAGTTTAATGAAGCAAATCCATCAGCTTCTTGGAATTCAAGCTGTAAGAACGACTCCCTATCATCCCCAAACTGATGGTTTGGTGGAACACTTTAACCAAACTCTTAACCCCTTCCCTCCGCAGACATTTTTCGGATTTTCACTTTTGTTTTTTCCTCCCCACCTTCCAAAAGCCATAACTCTTTTATTTTTCCATCAATATTGCCGGATGAGGGCTTGTTTTTTGCGGGATGAGTTATAGATTTTCAAAGCACCATTTTCTGTACCATATAATGTAGTGGGAAACGAAAAAATATATATATATGTGGGGTGGAATAGGAAAAAAACATCAACCTTTTGGGTGGTTTTGTTTTTACGGCGTTCACCGTACGGTAAAAACGGCATGTTAACTTTATTCTGCCGGTCAATACAATTACAGCGATACCAAATTTATATAGTTTTCTTTATGTTTTACTAATTTTACAAGGAAAAAACTGATTGTTAAAAATACAATTTTAGTTTTGTCACCATATTCTGAGAGTCATAACGTTTTTATTTTTCTGTCGATTTAGCCATGTGAGGGCTTATGTTTTGCGGGGCGAGCTGAAGTTTATATTAGTACCATTTTGTGGCACTTGACACTTTTTGATCACTTTTTATTTCATTTTTTGTGGGAGAAGGACGAAAAGACAGCAATTCCGATGTTTTTAATTTTTTATTTTTTACGTCGTTCACCGTGCGGACTAAATAATGATATATTGTAATAGTTCAGACTTTTACGAACGTGTTGATACCAGTTATGTTAGCTTTTATATTTTTTTGACATTGTGCTTGAGGGAAAATAGGAAAAGGTTTTTTTTTTTGAGCTTTTAATTTTTTTCTTTTTTTTTCTAAAACTTTATTTGACTGTTTTTTTACTTTTTTTTACTTGTCCCCCTAGGGGACTTTAACCAGCTACCGTTAGATTGCTTGCATGATATACTGCAATACTAATGTATTGCAGTATATTGCGATTTTGACAGTCTCCTATGAAGCCCTGCCGGAGGCAGGGCTTCACAGGAGTACAAAGATGGCGGACCTGGGGGACTTAGTCAGGCCCCCAGGCTGCCGTGCCAACCAATGGCTCCCCCTGATCTTGCCGCGGGGGGAGGGCATTGGGATGTTACAGGGGGTCGCCCCCCTGTTTTTAGTCATTTAAATGCCGCGATCGCTATTGAATGCAGCATTTAACGGGTTAAACACGCGGGATCACGCTCGAATGGGATCCCGCTCGTTAACCGGAAGTGTCGGCTGTAACACACAGCCGACACACTCGCTCTATGGAGCGGTCTCAGCCTGTGAGCCCACTCCATATTCCCCCACCCGGTGTGCGCCGTATATATACAGTGGATGTCGGGAAGGGGTTAAAATAATGCTTTGTAAGTTTGTGCAACAATATCCAAAACAATGGGATCATTTGCTTCCATATGTGTTATCTGCATACAGGGAGGTTCCACAGGCATCTACTGGTTTCTCTCCCTTTGAGTTGCTCTATGGGAGACGACCAAGAGGACCATTTGATGTGATAAGTGAATACTGGGAAAAGGCTAGCCCAAACCAAAAAAACGTGGTGCGAGACAAGCTGACTGGGTTGGCTGATTTTGTAAAAATCAACCTTACAGAGACACGCATGAAACGATGGTATGATAAACCTGCTAAGGAAAAATGTTTTTCACCAGGTGACAGGGTTATACTATTACTGCCAACTTCTGATAACAAATTGCTAGCAAGATGGAAGGGACCATTTGAAGTCTTGCGTCGGACCGGTTCTGTAGATTATGAGATTTCTATGCCTGGCAGAATTCAGGATAAGAAAATCTTCCATGTCAATCTACTTAAAAAATGGGTTGATAGACCAAATGTTGCCTGTACTATTTTATCAGAATGCCACCCAAATATACTTGAGCAGGCTTACTCTATATTGTCCCCCAGTTCACAAAGCTCAGAAATTAAAAGAGGTAAGGAACCTTCTGACGTTCAGAATAAAGACTTAGACCCTTTGTTCCAGAAGCATGAACACACATTTGCTTCTACACCTGGTCATACAAATTTAGTCCAACATTTGATTGACACTGGTGATGCAAAACCAATATGTAAAAAACCCTACAGGGTGCCAGAAAAACGTAAACCCATGATAGACGTGGTGGTTCAAAATATGCTAAAATTAGGTGTCATTGTGCCCTCTTGTAGTCCCTTGTGCTCCCCTTTTATCATCGTACCCAAGAAAAATGGGGACATGAGGTTCTGGATCGATTTTAGAAAACTCAATCAGATCTCTAAATTTGACACTTATCCTATGCCCCATATTGATGACCTGATCACTAGGTTGGGTGAAGCCCAATATATTTCCACATTTGACTTGACAAGAATTTGTGTTAATCTCCGACCATCACCCTTTATTTTGGTTGAACACCATTAAAGGTGACAATGCCTGTCTAACAAGGTGGTACTTAGCGATTCTCAGTGCAGTACAAACCGGGAAGTCAACATAAGAATGCTGACCACCTATCCCGATTTGGTACCCAAGTCCAATAGAGCTTTTTTGTGGAAGGACAAGCTTCCACTTGAGCTGTGGGGTATGTTGAGCGGTTGAATAGTGAATTAGCTCGTCTGTATCTCTCTCTGATCTCTTTCACCTGCTGGCCAGCTAACCCTTTGTCTCTGTCCACTAATATTTCTACAGACAAACTGATTCAGCATTCCCCTCTAACACACAGTGTTACCTGCATCCTACCTGCATGTGACTAAACCTGAATGGAGGGTGTCCTGGGTTTATAAAGGATGCATCTGATTAATGCCAGGGGAGGCAGAGCTGCAGCCACACAAAGTATATGTATCTTCCTTTTTTATGCTTTGGTTATGTGTATAGAAATTGTAAGCTCCTTTTCATTTTAAAAGGAGACAGGCAGTATGGAATATATCTAATATATGGTTTATATATAATATGTATGTTTTTGAAATTTATACACAAATGTGTGTGTCCCTTTGAAACTGTAGAATTCTGGGAAATAGAATATTGTGTATTTAAGTGCACCAGGAGGAAGGTGGGACAGGTTCAGTTCAGAGCATATGAGCTGAGGATTGGGGTGCTGCTTGATATGAAGGTAGCTGCAATTTAACCCCTAATGTACCTGCTTTTTGTTATTTGTCTTTTATTTTGTATTTGCTCAAAATAAATACGGGCGTTGTTTGCCAAATCCTGACTGAGGACTATTTATGATGGCAAGAACACCCACACCCCAACAATAGGTAACTAAACAGTAATGATCTAAGCTGCATTCTGAGATGTGATGCTTGAGAGGAAACGCAGCGTTTTGCGTGCGCAAAAGGCACTTCACAGCTCCGTGTGTCAGCCCCGTATGATGCGCGGCTGCGTGATTTTCGCGCAGCCGCCATCATTATGACACTCCGTTTGGATGTTTGTAAACAGAAAAGCACGTAGTTTTAATGCTGTTGCGCGAATCACGCACGTCCCACGGAAGTGCTTCCGTGTGGTGCGCGTGATTTTCACGCACCCATTGACTTAAATGGGTGCGTGATGCGCGAAATACGCACAAAGAACGGACATGTCGTGAGTTTTACGCAGTGGATTCACGCTGCGCAAAAATCACTGACAGACTGCACTGCCCCATAGACTAATATAGGTCCGCAGAGGCGCGCGAAAATCACGCGCGTTGCACGGACGTATATCACGTTCGTCTGAATAAGCCCTAAAGGGCGAGAATTATTCTGTGCCTCCAACTCTTAAATCACCCTACTAATAGAATGAATCTCCTGTTCTCTCTTTTTCTTAGTATTGGCAACTATTGTAAGACATATACCCCATATGTAGGCTTTATGAGACGACCACAAAGTTCTGTCAGAAACTTTCCCGTTACCATTAAAGGAAAAAAGCTCAGTAAGGCGAGAAGTAATAGACTCATGATGAGCCTTACATTTCAGGAGGAATAAGTTCACATGTCGCATGCAGCCATAAGACAAAGTGAATGAGAATTTCTCAACTGTCAATTGGACTGGTGCGTGGTCTGACCACATCATTATTCCGATATCAATATTAACACACAGTACTACCTTATCTATCAAAAAATAATCAATACGAGAATATGATAAATGTCAAGCAGCGTAGAATGTATAATCCTTTTCATTAGCATGATGATATCTCCAGATGTCACGTAAATTATTTTCTATGAACAGGCACCCGAGCTCATAAAGCTCATAAAGATCATCCTTCCAATGGTCTATTTGTGTTACTACCATCTGGTAGGAGATTCCGTCTACATAAAACGCGCACAACGAGATTTAGAATTAGTTTTTATCTGACTGCTATATATTTTTCTTATGATTGTATGTATGCTGTTAGTGGCTTGTGCATGCTTTTACTTTCCATTTTCATTTATTGCAACATTTTTAAATATATTAACATATAGCAAAAAAATAATCTTATTCTATTCTGTTTACATACATTGTTTCAGACCACAATAACATATTTTCTGTATGGTTTTATAAATCTAAGCAATTTCTTCAGATTAATTAGTTGTACTAATACTTTGTTCACTTTGTTGATGCATTTGAAATCATATGTAACTTTGTGACATTAAGACGTTTGCATTTTACATTTCTTTCTTCTGTAAGTGTTTGGCATATTTGATTAATGTTCTCCATTGTGCTAATATAGGTGTAACATTTCCTGTTAAACCTTCTTTAAGTTTTCCTGCTGTGGTAATGGAGTGATGCCAATAAGTAACAATGTTTTTGAGACTTTTGACATTTCCCTTTTGTATTTTTTTTAACAATCTTCATCTTGGAGACGACAAAAGTGAATTGCTTGACCCACATTTCATACAGCAAATTGTATTTTTCCTGTATTTTTGCCTACTCTTTTTAAAATAAACGATTTAATTTTATTATTTATGAATTTATCTTATTACAGTAAAAACATATTATTACTGTACTACATGTAGTGAATAATATTTCACTTATGTTTTCCTTATTTACTTCTACCAGTGTTATACTTGAATGTCTACTTTTTTGCTAATATGATTCTGTGTGGTACGGATAAAGCTAGTAGCAGTAGCAGTTATTTTCCCCATACTGCCCATTTCTCTCCAAGAAAATATTTAGGTAGTATTCCTAGCAATAGTGGTCTAATTTCTAAAACAATGTTTTCAATTGTACTGTATTGCGCAAGTCTGATTTTCTCCTTTTTCCCATTTAGTTAAATAATGTTGCTTTTGGGTTCTTGATCTACTTTCACCATTTTTGTGTAAATCTGTGGCACAGTTAAAGTGACAAATTATTCTAGATATTTATTTAATCTTTGTTCTATCCTCCTGTTGTGCAATTGTGATGAAGCTGACGCTACATGTTGCCGCATTAAAGTAGTTGTCCCAGTTCTCTGCAAAATAGTGGGCATGTGTGTGGTCACTCTATGAAAATAGCATTGAAATGTAGACAAAACTAAGCATGCTTGCTTATTTTTTTTTTCATATCCGTTTATTGCTTATACTTTGCATGCATGGTTAACTTTTTCCCATGAATGGGCACTCCTCATTATTGGATAAATCGAGATAACATATCCCAGTGGTTAGACCCCTACTGATAACATTTTGATGGCATGTCTAATTGGCATATCTCAAATGTTAAGAGAGATTAAAGGGAAGGTGTCAGGAATTTTTTTTTTTTATATGTTATTGCTTTTAGTATGTCATTAAAATAAATTTTATTTATTTGTGTTTTTGTGTTGTACTTTTTTCTTTTTTCTTTCTTTTACTTCTCTATGGGGGCTGCCATTTTTTTTTCATCTCTGTATGTGTCGATTAACGACACATACAGAGATGGAATATGGCACATACATCCCCATAGAGAATGCGAACAGGAGCCGCTCCATTCACTATAGCATACGCCGTCTGTGTGGGAACGGCGCATGCGCCGCTCCGACACAGTCCAAAAGGAAGGTCTTCGGCAGAGCGACATCCGGCGCCATTTTCATGTAGACCGGAAGCCGCTACTACTTCCGTTCGCGGCTTCTGTCCATATGTTCGGAAGCAAGGACTAGGAGCAGCGGCAGCGGCGGCGGCAGGAGCAGGTAAGTCATGTTTGTGTATGTGATGTGTGTGTGTATGTTCGTGTTATATTGTGTGATTACCACTGTATCTAATCCTCCTACACTGTGCATTCGCTCAAAAAATGGCGGCACACAGTGTATGAGGTTTGAACATTCAACCCCCTCCTTTCTCCTGGCACTAGCCAGGATAAAGGAGGGGGGATTGTTTGAGGACGCTAGAGCGAGTGTGTCTTCTCCAATTTTGCAGCATAAAGCAGTGAGGTTGCTTTACCCCATGCCAATGCTGCAATTTTGGGAATTGCTCCCTCTAGTGACCAGCACATGGAAATGTTATAAATTAGAATCTAATTTATAATATTTCCTGACTTGTGAAAAAATTAAAAAAATTAGAACAATGTGTAAACATTTATATACTAACAGTTTAACTAAAAAAAAATATATATATATTTTTCTAGAGACACATTCCCTTTAAGACGATAGGGAAGTAGAAAAAAAAATCCCTTGAAGGCTCCAAACATAACATAAACATGAGTGACCAAACTAAATGGTCATCATCATCTATGAATTAATATTTTTAATTGTCTTTCATCTCTATTGATCAAGTATTTGAGAGGCGTTTTACCTCAGGTTTAAGTAGTACAAAGACATTTTTTAATGGTATATAAGAACTAAAAAAATCAATGAGAATTAAATTAAGGAGTGTATTATTATGTAATAGAAGGCCAATAGGTCTCATATGACAGCTATAATGATTTAGCAATGGACAGAGCCATATTCCATATTCAATGAATATAAATTTAGAAGAAAGTCAGGAGAGGGGTTAAGCCCTCAGAAACTTTCTTTTTCCTGACATCTGCCATCACAAAAATGACGGATTGTCCCCAGACACATTAGATCATTGGCCATTATCACGTATAAGCAGGCCGATTAATCTAATGTGATGCTCCGCTTAAATCCTTTATTATTTTGCTTATTTCTTCAAGCATTGAATTGTATGCAGTATCCACTGCTCGGGGCCCCCTAAAAGAGCCAGAACAGGCCCTGTTATCTGAATTCTACATTTAACCCGCAGAGGTAGCTCGAGGAAAATTGCCTGGCTGGATGTGGCCCCCCCTAGACATAAATATCAGGATCTAGGGTATGTGGACCCACTAGTCCACTCTGGCCTAGTGAAGAGGCAGCTGGCCAACTCACAGTCTATACACAGTCTTTTGGAAGAGATATGTAGCACAAGGGTACCTAAGATAGTCCAGATAACGGCAGGGCTCCGACACAGATGGGGCTAGGTGTGGCAGGTTGAGCCAGACATAGCGGATGGCACCAGGGATGGCAGATGCAACTAGACATGGTGTATCCATCAGGCACGACGTGACTCTGATACAAGGAAGGCTCAGGAATGAAACACAGCACGGGATACAGGAGATAGAATGCACGGAACGGGAACACTGGGAGCAGGGAAACACTGAGGGACCATTTGCAATACAGACATGGGAAAAGTACAAACATGCTCAGGCAAGAAGTGGTAGGGCAGAACCCTTCTTATAGTTAGGGAATTTTAACATGTGCGCGTGCTGGCCTTTTAAGGCCGTTTAAGGCTGATACCGAGCGTGCGCACCTTAACACTCAGAGCAGGGCCAGACGCCCGCGAGTGCTGGCGTCTCCTAGGAGGGAGGCGCTGGCGGGATGCCAGCGGTCTGTGATCGCGGCCGTCGCAAGGTAAGGAACGGCGGCTGTCCGTGACCATAACCATGACAATAGCTGGGTAAAGGCAAAAGGCTGAGTCCAGCGATAAGAAGATAAAATGGAAACTAATTCCGAGTTTACTAGATTTTCAATTTAAAAAGATCCAATAGTTTGGAGTCCTGGTGTGCAAATAGAAGGATGTGACGGTCCAGTCCTGGAGCCTACGCGTTTCAGACGTTAAGCACGTCCTTAATCATGGCTGTTTTGTCAATGTCTATAGTTCAGCCATGATTAAGGACGTGCTCAACGTCTGAAACGCGTAGGCCCCAAGACTGGACCGTCACATCCTTCTATTTGCACACCAGGACTCCAAACTATTGGATCTTTTTAAATTGAAAATTTAGTGCGATGACTAGGACACATACATCAAGTGTCAGGTGAGCTGGAGGACCTCTTCCACACACTTTCTTCATGACAATAGCTGTTAGATAGGTGCAACTAGACCGCGGGGGCTCCAATCTGAAAGGGAAAAGAAGTATCCAGACATGCTGTCTATGTTCTTCTTTTGGTATTCTACAAAGTCCAGCATGGCCATCAGCTATGAACTCATAGAACCTGCTTAAAATCAATAAACCGCTCTGAGAAGTTTGATTAGAAGTTGTCTCTATGGGAGAGTTGATACCAACAGACTCATCTACACACAAAAACACTAGAACTGAATGAGACAAGTCTTCTGGGCTGATGGGCAAATGTTTTATAATATATTTGTATAAACATTAGACTGTTTTTTTTTTTAGAACAACTGGAGAGTGCTACATGAATAAGTGTCTGATATCAACAGTGAAGCACATCTGAGGTTCCCTACAGTTTTGGAACTGCAATTCTGCAGAATTAGTTTGCTCAGAATTAAAATAATCTTCAGTGCTGATAACTACAGTCAGGAAAATGACCCCAAAGACACTGCCAACATCATAAAGACCTATCTTAAATTAAGAAAAGAATAGCAAATACTGCAACACATGGTATGTCCTCTTCAGAGTCTGGATCACATTGTCAAGGCTTTTTGGGATTAGCAAGATATCAGGAGTTTGATGAGCTACTGTGGAAGTCCCCCAGTAACCCTGAAACAACCTACCGGCTAATTTCCTCACAATATTGCATGACAGTGAATCGAAGAGAAATTATGTATATTCAATGACAAACAGTGATGACACCAAATATTTGTTTAAAACGGTTGTGCAGGTGCAATAATATTAATTAAAAAAAGCATTTACTGTGCGGAAAAATGACATGATAACTTTATTGTAAAACCAAATTATATTTTTTTTGTTTATACTGATTTTGCAAAACAAATAAATTTGTTAAAAAAATAGATTTGTATCTTCATATTCTGAAACCCATTACTTTCTTTTTTCATCAGTGGAGCTGTGTGAGGGCTTGTTTTTTTTGCAGAATGACGTTTAGATTTTATCGGTATCATTTTGGGGTACAAACTACTTGAAGAGGATCTGTCACTACTTTATTAATGCCCAATCTCCTAACTAATCTGATAGACGCTGTCGTGCTAATAATTGCAGTAAATATTGTATCCAAAAACATTTATTATTTTAAAAGTTATGAACTTTTTTCTAAATATGCAAGTGGGGCTATACTAGCCAAATGGGCGGTGACGCTGCTCTTTCTCTGTGGGCGGTGTTTGTGTTGTCTGTATCACGCTGTCCAATCAGGTGTCATACAGCTTCTCCCATTCCCTGCAAAGCGTGATCTCAGCTTCAAGTGCAAGATCATTCTGTGTTTACACTTCTGGCCGTAGCTCATTCTACACATCGCTTCAGCGCTCATCCAGGAAGATGGTCCCTGCATGACAGTCCCCGGATGAGCTGCTGAGGCTACCATATATATTAGAAACTTATCGACCAAAACTAACAATATCTACAAATCTATTATACCTTTCATGATGAAAGAGAGACAGCAAATTATCTGTTAGAAAATTAATCTGTGGAGTTTTTCGATTTACAGTTGTATGAGCCTGAGTGTTTTAGCCAAGGCCCCAATGCACATTCAACCGAGGATTTTTTGTTGGTCATGATAAAATTTTTACGAACAATCAACTGTTCTACTTTCAGCCAAACTTTTCTAATTACCCCTATTACTAAAGACATTCCAGTATAAGTAAAAAGGTCAGTTTTTCCCAGAAAGAGCACCATTCCTGTCCATGGCCCGTATCTGGTATCGCAGCTCAGTCCCTTAACTTGAATGGAACTGTGCTACAATATATCAAATACAGCCTATGGACAAGACTGGTGCTGTTTATAGAAAGAATAAATAGACACCGCCTTTAAACACTTAAAATATTATTTGTATGATAAATGTCCTGTATATCTTTTGTTACTCGTATTTGTAAAGATATTTGTCCTTCTAAATCATCTCTTCAATTACTTAAATGAAACTTTAATGATAATAGAATTATAAGCAAACAAGACAGCAATCCAAGTAAAGGTAAAAAAGTGCTCCGATGAAGATTTTAATTAACTCATGAACTTTTAATTAAAACCATAATGTGTCAAAAAATGAATTATACCTATGTCATAAAAGCTTGGTTTTATGCTTAATATTCTGTTTTATTTCTTTTATGGAAGTAGAACATTAAAGTAAAAGATGATATGGCTAACACTGGCAGCACTATTGCAGACATTTCAAAAGAATTGGGTAAGCTATTTAATACAATACATCTATTTTGAAAAAAGTTCTGTTCTGAAGTATAGCTCATCAGTTTCTAATGTGACTGACTTTAAATGGTTTTGTGCAAAATTTGAGACCTAACATCTTCTGATATAACGAAGATCTTAAATAGATTACCTCAAGGTTATTACTGTCAAATATCTGATAACAATGATGCTTTGTTGAGAACTTTTGGCTTTTGATGAATGTATATGAAAATATTAGGTAAGGGCCTGTTCACATCAGCATTACGGTTCTGTTGTTCTGTTGATGGGTTCCGTCAGACGTTTCCTTCGGAGGAACCCATCAACGGAAAGACAAACGGAAACCATAGCTTCCGTTTGCATTACCATTGATTTCAATGGTAATGCTTCTGTTGCAAATGTTTTCTGTTTGTCTCCATTCTGTAAGATTTCCATTGTTTTGGCAGAAACAGCGCAGTCGACTACGCTGTTGACTCCGCCAAAAAAAACGGAAACCTTAAGGAATGGAGACAAACGGAAACCATTAGCAAAGAAAGCATTACCATTGAAATCAATTGCAATGCAAACGGAAGCTATGGTTTCCATTAGCCTTTCCGTTGATAGTTCCTCCAATGGAAAGGTCTGACTGAACCCATCAACAGAAACCGAACGCTGATGTTAACACACCCTAAAAGCTTTGAATGCTTTGTACTTGCTTTGCTCATTTTTTTAAATAATGAATGTAAATATTTAAACATTTTCTTTGCTAATTTATTTCCTGCTGCACCCATTGTTTTGTATCTTCAATGGTACCATTTTGGGGTGCATACAACTTTTGAATCACTTTTTGGGGGGGGGTAAGGTAAGATGCGCTATGGAGTTGTCTGATTTCTAATTGTGTTTTGACTTATTGACTTTAATGGGGGCAAATATGAGGCAGAGAAGACTACATGAATAATCCATGATCATAATTTCTTGTGGCGTTGTGAGGTATTGTGCTGAAAGACCCTCTCTGCCACATAAGAAGACACCAAGGGAACCTGTTACAAATTTTTTCATTGGGCGCAGTAGTGAAAAGTTACGCTTCTGAAGTCTCATGTAATCTGAATGCCCTCCTGTCACGGTGGGTGTGTGGACCCACTGGGCCGTACAGCCGCAGCGGGATAGCAGCTGGCCAGATAGCAGCTGGCCAACAGGATACCAAGTCAATGTCTATAGGCAGGCAGAGGCAAAGGGGCTGAGTCCAGCGCTGAAGAGGATAAAAAGGAAACTAGTTCCAAGTTTACTAGATTTTCAATTAAAAAGGTCCAATAGGTTGGAGTCCTAGTGTGCAGACAGGAGTGAGTAACGATCCAGTCCTGGAGCCTACGCGTTTCAGACGTTAAGCACGTCCTTAATCATGGCTGTTTTGTCAATGTCTATAGTTCGAATAAGTGTACCTTTTCAGACAGTAGCAATGGTTAGGCTCTGATGGGACCTTGGCAGCAGGCAGACACCAGGCGCAGTGTAACACAGCAGGCGTAGTATACAGAACAACACAACTCCAACTCTCTATGGCACAAGAACAAGGTAGCATAGGATACAGGATACAGGTAGCAGGTACGGGAACACTGCGAACTGGAAAACACTAAGGGACCATTTGCAAAGACTAACACGGGTAAACACAACAACGCTCAGGCAATGAAGGAAGGGGCAGGGTCCTTATTATAGTCCAGGGTGATCATGGGCTAATTTCACATACTTTTCAGGTGCGCGGACTGCAGAGTGAAACCGAGGTGAGTGCTGGCATCTCCTAAAAAGGAGATGGGGCCAGGGCTCACACATCCATGGCCACGGCCATCAGGAGGTGACTAAACCCGACGGCTCGTGGCCATGGGCGTTACAGTGTCCCCACTCTTACGCCCCCTCTTCTTGGGGCCAGAGCGGGAGAGAAACTTCTTCATGAGAGTGGAGCATTGAGGTTCTCCTCTAGCTCCCAGGACCTCTCTTCTGGACCAAACCCCCTCCAATCCACCAAGTAAAATGCTTTTCCTCTTATCCTCTTGAAGTCCAAGATCTCCTTGACCTCAAATACATCGGCAGAACCGCTGGGGGCGACTGCAGTGATAGAAGTCTTAGAGTAGGACCTCAGGCTTCAGAAGAGACATGTGAAAGGAGTTGGGGTTTCTGAGGGTAGCGAGCAGCCTAAGATTATAAGAGATCGGGTTGATCTCCTGTCGGATCTCAAAGGGTCCGAGGAACCTGGGAGCAAACTTGTATGAAGGCACTCTCAGCCGGATATTTATTGAGGACAGCCAGACCTTGGTACCCGGAAGAAACTGAGGCGGCTCTCTTCTCCTCGTGTCTTCCTTTCGCTTCATGCGATCGACCACCAGCAGAATAGAGGACCAGGTTTGCTGCCAGATCCGTAGAAAGTCCCGGAATGCAGAGTCAGCTGCAGGCACCTGGGACGTAGCAGAAACAGGGAGGGGAATTAGTGGATGTTGGCCGTAGACAATAAAGAATGGTTTAAGCGGTGGACTCGCTTGTGTGATTGTTGTAGGAGAATTGAGCTCAGGGTAGAAGCTGCACCCAGTCATCCTGCTGTCTGGTGATGAAATGTCGTAGATAGTACTCCATGATCTGATTGATCCTATCGACTTGGCCATTGGACTGAGGATGGTAGGCTGAGGAAAAGTTCAACTTTACATCAAGGAGTTTACAAAGAACTCTCCAGAATTTTGAGGTAAACGGCACCTCCCGATCAGACACGATATGCAGAGGTAAGCCATGCAGGCGGAAGATGTGTTGGATAAAGAGGTTGGCCAGTCGAGAAGCAGGAGGTAGGCCGGTCAGTTGAACAAAGTGAGCCATTTTCGAGAACCGGTCCACCACCACCCAGTCCATATTGCATCCACCAGAGGATGGAAGGTCTGTGACAAAGTCCATTGCTATATGCTGCCAGGGAGCATTGGGCAGAGGTTGGAGCAGACCAGCAGGCTTGGAGTGAGCAACTTTATCGGGAGCACACGCCGTGCAGGACGAGACAAAGTCCAAAAATGTCTTTGGGCGGCGTGGCTACCAGAAATGACGTCAATCAAATCTCGGGTCTTACGGGCACCCGCGTGCCCCACAAGTTTGAAGAATTCTCCTCCTGTCTGCTAAGCACACAAAAGTGCTCCCCGTAGGGATGTCTCAAACATGCAGGGGATTAACAGAGAAGATACAGGACATTTTGTGGAGAGACCACGGTGTCCTCTGTCTCAAACGACCTGGACAAGGCGTCGGCCCTCACATTTTTGTCGGCAGGGCAGTAGTGGAGCACAAACTTGAACCGAGCAAAGATAAGTGACCACCTGACTTGACTGGAGATAGGTGAGATTCTTGTGATCCATATATATCAGGATGGGGTGAGCTGCACCCTCTAATAGATGTCTCCACCCTCCAGAGCCAACTTGATGGCCAGTAATTCCCGATCTCCAATCGAGTAATTGCGTTCTGCAGATGAAAAAAATCCCTTTAGAACCTCTCTGGAACAGAAGTGCACCTGCACCAACAGAGGCATCCACCTCCATCGAGGGTTGAGGCTAACGTGAAGGCACTCTTAAGGCTATTAAATGCAGCTTCTGCCTCTGGAGTCCAAACCTTGGCATTCATACCTTTCTTGGTGGGGGTAGAGATGGGGCCGTCAGTGAAGAGAAGTGTGGGATAAACTGCTGGTAAAAGTTGGTGAATCCTAAAAAACGCTGTATGGATCTCAAGCCTTGAGGACATGGCCATTCCAGGACGGCCTTTACCTTCTCGGGATCCATCTTGAGGCCTTGATCCGAGATGATGTAGCCCAGGAAGGGGAGAAAATTCCACTCAAACACGCACTTCTCCAGCTTGGCATACAGACAATTCTTCATTAGTCGCAGCAGAACTTGACGGACATGTCTCCGATGAGACGTCGGATCTTGGGAAAAAATCTAAATGTCATCGAGATAGACCACAACACAAACATAGAGGATATCTCGAAAGATGTCATTGACAAATTCCTGGAAGACAGCGGGAGCGTTACAGAGACCGAAGGGCATCACCAGGTATTCGTAATGCCCGTCTCGAGTGTTAAACGCCATCTTCCACATATCACCTTGACGGATTCAAATTAAATTGTAAGCTCCAAGCAAGTCTAGTTTGGAGAAAACCTCGTATGCGGTCAAACAGTTCGGAAATAAGTGGCAACGGATATTTATTTTTGACCGTGACTTGATTGAGACCACAGTAATCAATGCAAGGTCGAAGAGATCCATCTTTTTTCTTGACAAAGAAGAACCCGGTCCCAGCCGGGGAGGAGGAATTTTGTATGAACCCCTCTCCGGATTCTCCTTAATGTAGGTCGACATAGACTAAGTCTCTGGCAAGGAGAGAGGGTGTACCCGGCCACGGACGACGACGCATCTGGAACCAGTTTAATGGGGCAGTCATAAGCCCAGTGTGAAGGAAGCGTCTCAACTAGTCGTTCCTCAGCACGGATGGGCTATAACAGCAGAAGACCAGTTTGAGTGCCATTGCTGTCTAAGGTAAACAGAAAAGTCAGACTCCAGTTTGCAAAAGAGTGCAAGCATTGTCTCACTGAGCAGAGGAAAGACATCGCCTGGTCAGATGAATCCAGATTTAAGTTGCATCATGCTGATGGGAAGGTCAGAATTTGGCGCAAGCAGCATCAATCGATGAACTTTTCCTGTCAGGTGTTAACAGTTGAGGCTGGTAGAGGTGGAGTAATGGTGTGCGGAATGTTTTCTTATAAATATTTAAGAGAAGCCTAGTAGGGGGTCTGGTATATCTATCGATAATAGCACTAACAATTTGCCACGAGGCAACTAAATACCCTTTTCTGACTCTACTTAGAGAGTATATATCTTTAACCCATTAGTAAAACGTGAATTTTATCAGATTTTTGGACACAAACGAGTTTAAAAATTTTCAATGCCTATAGCTCAATAATAGAGTGAGGTGTCCTAAAAGTGAGCAATACAACTATCCAAAGCTCAGGTGTATCCTCAGGTGTATATGAAGCAATGGCGTAGGGGGGGGGGGGGCATTTTCTATGTTTTTAATCTCAATGCATCTCTATAACTCTATGTAGTTTTGGTTAGGATTTTCAGTTGCATGCAGTAATACACATTTAGATAGTTGCCGCGGTGAATGTACTGATTATTGCATCGCTCACTTTAGGGACTTCTCATTCTTTTATTGACGAAATTTTTGTACCTGTAGATTGACATTAGGGCTTTCCTATGTATTGTGGCCAGTGAAGTTTATCCCTTCATGGCAGCTGATTACCCTATGGCAGGAGGACATTTTAGCGGCAGCTGAGAGAAGTTATCCTGTCGAATGGGCCAATATTCCTTCATAACGATTTCAACACCTAGTGGAATCTATGTAACGACGAATTGCTGTGGTTTTGGAGGCCAAAAAATGCGCTACTAGATGGGTGTCTCTAATAAAGTGGCTATTTAGTGTTTACTAGCTGTTATACCCGGCCTTGCTCGGGAGGTTGACTTACGGTACAGATAGAGTCTGTCTGCCCGTCCGTCCCAGGGAGGCTGTTTTGGATGACAGTAGTCGGTCGGTGCCCGGGAATCTCACACCGGACGGCGGAGAAGCCAGAAAAGTGAGGTGGCCCACCAGCTTGGTGTCTTGTTGTCGGTAACATTCCGCCATGTTGGGAAGGTCAGTATGGGAGCGGTGTGGCCTAAGCCTGCCATACAGCACACGTAACCTCACAGAGCTCGATTCTCCACCGCGTCCTCAAAGCACAGACCCAGCTCCCTCTGCCAACGATACTCACCATCACGGCCGTGTCTGCCCCTCCATTCCGTGGAGGCTGTGAGCAGACAAAGAGCCAGTGCCCGACACTGCGCTCAGAGTATCCTCTGACCTCCCTCCCAGCGTGCACCGCGCTGCGCAGCCGCCTGCTCAATCAATGAGCGCCATTTTGTGTGTGGCGTTCCTCAGATACAAAGGCGTGGCTACGCTGTGCAGGATGAAGCGTGACGTCACTTCATTTTAAAAAAATGAAAAATCGGGCTTCAAACAAACTTTCGAAAATATATAATAGATATTTGCTTGTTTGCGTCTAAGGCTCTGTTCGCATTTGCCTGGAAGGCTCCATCAAAATTGCATTGCTATTCTTTCCATTACAACGACGAACGCCAGAACGGAACCCGATGGATTCTATTATAAGTCAATAGGGGAAATTGGGTGCTGGTAATATCCTTTGTACAACAGACACGGCATTACGTTGTGGCTTCTTTAATAGAAGCCGCACTGCAAATGTGAACAGAGACGAAGACATGTATGTGGCTGTTTGTGTAGCATAAATATTTACTTTTTTCAATATTTAATTTGTTAAATAGTAAATGCAGTAAAGCAGAATAAATGTTCCAGATTTACTATAATTTTGGTTTCTGCCTTACAAGGCTTTCTCAAGGTTATTATTCACTTTCTGAATGTCTGTTCATAGTATGAGATTGTCTTCTAATATGAATTGCTTAAGCTGTTACTCTTAGGGTGTGAAGCATGGAGAACATGATTTGAAAAGAATGATTTATGACAATACAATATCTGAAAGGTGTAGCATTTGATTTTCACCAGCCATTTAGATTTCCACATATCACATTACACTTTACTAAATTCCTAGCCCAGAACAAAGCCAAAGCAGACATTTTTACATTTTAATTTAGCTATCTGCTGTATATTACATAAATAAAAGGGGGCACTGCATTTCTATTGTAAAATAAATCAGTTCACGCTATGTTGAAATTGCCAGCCTGAATGAATGTTATCGAATGGATAAGAGGACTTCTTTTGAAAGGCAATACTCCATTTCTCAACAAGAATCAATCAGATTTTGCTGACCTTCATGTTGATCAGTAGGGGGTGAACACTGGCACTAAATCATTTTGATCTACAGATGAGATTAACATATTCATATTTGTTTGCCAAACGTGTGCTTTAATTTAAGCTTCATCTGATTGATGCCTGTAATTTATGCTGCTTAGCGCTAGAACGTCATATTTTTTTCTTATTTTTTTCCAAGCTAACAGGGGGGAGACTTCCTTGGAAACAGATAAAGGAGAGGGAACTTAATTTGTAGCAATGTGACTACAGCCACACATGTTCTAGAATTAATGTTCTTCATTAAAGTGAAAAATATCAGCTGTATGTACATTGGGTATTTAATTAACATGGTCATCAGGACGAATAACAAGAGCTCTAGCAAAAGGATTTTAAAAAGTTTTTCTTCTCTGCAGTCAAGGACTCATTAATATATGGGATTATTAGCTGTACCGGCTCCCTGCTATAATTAGAGTGGGCCATAAGTTTACATATATGCGTAATTATGTTGGAACGAAAAAAAAACGGGTAGAATTTTAGACTTCATTGGAAGCTGCCTTTCAAGCTGTGGTCACTACAGTTCCAACAGCTGTGGAAATAGGTTTTATGGATTGCAAAAGTGAATGGAAGGTCAGTACATGGTGACAGTATACTGAACACTTGACAGACCTTAAACGGAACATGTTGTGTTCATTGTCCATCAAGCACTGGGGAATTGCCAGTGTTTAATGACATTGCATTCACCATATAGACTATTGAAAAATTATTTTTTTTATATTATTCTGACTACGAGGATCTACTGTACATGTAAAGGAAGTATCTGTATGTATCTATCTTTCCTATGCTTATGTTAGGTAATAAGTGGTTGAGGAAAATGATTTCAAACTACATATCTGTTCTGAGCAATACACAGTGTAAATTGTTAATTGTTTCCTCTTCAATTCGATAGATTATGCAGTGTGTCTCAAGAGAGAACATGTTGGTTACCACCTACTGTAAAATATCAGGTTATTACATGTATCTGCGATGGGACTACATGCCCAGTGCCTTGCCTTTACCATAAGTTAAAAAAATAAAGAAATATATATTTATTGATGTATATGTTTGTAAAAATACACACAAAAAGAACAGACTAGATGGACCTGTGGGTTACTTTCTGCTGTCAAATTCTATGTTTTTTTATTTCTAGGCCACAATAAAATATATTCTCCCTCCCCAGCTACTTTTATCACTATGATCATTTAATTGGTTTGTTTGCTACTAAGAGCAATTTTGGGAGTCTGATGTTTCCCATTTAGATGACCTGTAAAGAAGAGGTCCGGGTGAGTGAAGAATGATCTAAACATTATAGACGGTGGACAGATTAGATAAATCCTACTAGGCCCTCAAGGCCACAGCAAACAGCTCTTTCTCCCTTTACTGCTGCACCCCTTTTCACCTGACAGATGACATAGGAAACAAGGCAAGACTCCTGAACCTGAAGATTTAAAGTCTGCCCAAATAAGTTGATACTTCCCACGTCATTGCAGCTCTTTAGAAAAACCTTTAAGAGCCCTACTGACTTCCCTGTTGTCCTTTCTGCAGCCTATCATCTGACTTATGCAGGGACAATTCCATCTTCTCGTCCAAGATGTGTCCACTGAACAGTTGCCCGGGTGTCGGAAAGATATGATTGATTATCTGCAATCTGTAAAAGCCCCACACCCCCACTGCTATATGATGATGCCTAAATGCATCTCCTGCAGGATTTGGTATGCTGGAATCTGCACCAAAGTGCCTTCCTGAAACATCTAACTGACATCCAATGGTCAATTTCTATGCATTATTGATGAGGATATCAATGTTTGGGAAGGGGAGGGCACATCTCTAACTCTACAAGGGCTAGATGGGTTGCAGGACTTTCTATAGGCTATTTACCTTCAGGAGTGGTCCTGAAAGGTTTACTTAAAATGTATGTCGATGACTCACAGTGAGCATGAAGAAATTAAGGGGAAGCAGCGCTCATATGAGTGCTGCGGCCCCTTCAACACAACTGATCGGCGGGGGTACTGAAAGTCAGACCCCGACCCATCAGCTATTGATGGCCTATCCTGACCATAGGCAATCAATTTTTAGAGGATGGAAAACCTCTTTAAGCATACCTAACCTTTCAGGTGACTTTTCAGAATAAGCTGTCATGTGTGTAGATGAAAAATAACACTATTTCTGGATGTTATATGACTTATACTAGCATATATTTTTTAGCATTTTTCCCCTCTGCAGGCTTTCTCTCTAATTCTCAATTTTGACTGAGCTAGTGGGCAAGGTCTAACTGCTATAATGTCTTCTATACACAACACACATAGAGAAGACTCTACAACAACAAAATGGTAGGAAATTATTAGTGAAGACTATTTAGAAAGTTTCTTAATGTTGCATTTAGGAAGGAAATTAACGGTAAAAAAAAAATTACATTGATTTTAAGTTTGTACCTTGCAGTGTTAAGTTACAATATTTTCATGTAGAAAATCATTAGAGCCTGTCTGTTATGTAATCACTGTAATCATTGCTGTTGAGCAATTCCCAGGGTGGAAGTTTATGGAATTGCTATGTGAGCGATTCCCCAAAGGCTGCTGGAGATGGTCAGGAATGAGCGTACATGTAAATCCGCAACCGCAAATCCGTCAAAACTCTGATCAAGAGTCTAAGGCTACTCTATGGTTTTTGCCAGAGCCCACCGAAAAGCCGGTTGGATTCTGCAGCATAGAACCCAGGTTGCTTTAACAGAATTCGGTGTTGGATAAGAGGTGCAATGCAGGCAATACCAAAGAAGATAACAAGAGAGCCCGAGGGTAAACAGAAAGTCCAAATCACAAAGCTAGCGGATGTCAGGAATAGCTGAGGTCAAAACCAGCCAGGAGCAGAATGTCCAAATCAGTAAGCAAAGGGTAATCCAGAGATAAGCTGAGGTCCAGTTCCAAAAAGTCCAAATAGTCAACAGGTACAGAGTATAATCAGAAGCTTGATCAAACACATGCAAACAAGGAGAATCTCAAGCAAAAAAGACAGAACCAAACAAGATTTAAATACTCCACCCTTCAATCAGATAGGAAGAAAGACAGAGAAGTGGGATAGGCTCAAAAAATAAAACCAGAAATGCCCAGAAGCTAGACTAGTAGTCATAGTAATCTTAAAGGGACGGGCATTTCCTAACATTGTCATTTAAGAAGAGTGGTACAAAGTTTTGTTTAAGGCTTCATGCACATGGCAGATCCATATGCATGCCATCACATAGCACCATATTGCGGACTTATTTTCCAGTAGAAGCAGTGGATCTAGAGTAAAATATCTCCATAATACAGCATTTGATGGAGCATACTACACATTTGTTTTTGTCAGATTCATACAAAATTTACCAGAAAAAAAATCCTCTATATGTTGGAAAAATACAAAGGTACAGTAGGACTCCATAGTGTGCTATTAGTGTCATATCATGGCTCTGTACATATTGGTGGTGGTATGAAGCCATAACATGTCCGTGAGCACATGCCCTAAAACTGTACATAGGCTATAAAATATCTTGTGTAGCAAATGGCATATGCAACACTTTCAACACATCTACAAACCGTAGAATAGAAGCAGCAATTTATGAAAAAACAAAATAAAACTGATGACAGTGAAGATATACTGTGTTATTGTCTATCATTTTTAAATAAATAGTGTAATGGTTTTAGTTGTACAAAAAAAATCTAATAGTCAGGTCTGAACACAAACTACCAATGAACACAGCCCTGGTCAGGACATCACCGTTTAATTGCCACGTGTAGACGAGCTAGCAGTAGAATTAAAAAAAGAAACACTAAAGAGCAAAATTAATTATTGAAATTGTAGACATTGCTGCTTCTATCAGATGTGTTGTAATAATGTGGTAACCTTGTAGTTAGAGATGAGCGAACCGGGACAACCGAACCCGGTTTCGGTCCGAACTTCAGGAAAAGTTCGGTTCGCAGCGAATCCGAACTTTACCGGGTTCGGCCGAACCCGTTTTGACCGAACCCGGCTACATTTTGGCGCCTGCCACATGTTACATCTAAAATGGAGGATTACAGAAGATCACCTGACATCAGGCTACCCCATAATGCCTTGCAAACGGCTCTCCCAGCCTATCGGGAGGCAGCATAGGGGCGGGCTCAAGCCTGCAATAAAAGTCTATGCACGGAGCTCAGCGGCCATTTTACAGACAGGAGCTGTAGGAATAGCATCTCTGTGCAGTAAGGGAAAGCTTTAGGAATCTAAAAGGCAGGAATTCAGAAATCGAAGGGGCTCATCCACTACTCACTACTCAGCCAGTGTGTGAATACGCTTTTATAAGGGGCTCATCCCCGTTGCATCCAACTTGCAATACAGGCAGCCTAGTAGTACTATAAGGCCCAGCATTCCCTGAGTGCACTGCAGCGAGGCTGATTGAAATTCTCATTCATTGCCATTTGCCAAGCCAGTGTCCGTGTGTGAATACGCTTTTAAAAGGGGCTCATCCCTGGAATAACAATCCAACTTGCCATACAGGCAGCCTAGAAGTACTACAACGCCCAGCATTCCCTGAGTGCACTGCAGCGAGGCTGATTGAAATTCTCATTCATTGCCATTTGCCAAGCCAGTGTCCGTGTGTGAATACGCTTTTAGAAGGGGCTCATCCCCATTGCATCCAACTTGCAATACAGGCAGCCTTTGTAGTAGTGGTAGTAGTAGTACTACAAGGCCCAGCATTCCCTGAGTGCACTGCAGCGAGGCTGATTGAAATTCTCATTCATTGCCATTTGCCAAGCCAGTGTCCGTGTGTGAATACGCTTTTAAAAGGGGCTCATCCCTGGCCGTTATTAACAGGATAACAATCCAACTTGCCATACAGGCAGCCTAGAAGTACTACAACGCCCAGCATTCCCTGAGTGCACTGCAGCGAGGCTGATTGAAATTCTCATTCATTGCCATTTGCCAAGCCAGTGTCCGTGTGTGAATACGCTTTTAGAAGGGGCTCATCCCCATTGCATCCAACTTGCAATACAGGCAGCCTTTGTAGTAGTGGTAGTAGTACTACAAGGCCCAGCATTCCCTGAGTGCACTGCAGCGAGGCTGATTGAAATTCTCATTCATTGCCATTTGCCAAGCCAGTGTCCGTGTGTGAATACGCTTTTAGAAGGGGCTCATCCCCATTGCATCCAACTTGCAATACAGGCAGCCTTTGTAGTAGTGGTAGTAGTAGTACTACAAGGCCCAGCATTCCCTGAGTGCACTGCAGCGAGGCTGATTGAAATTCTCATTCATTGCCATTTGCCAAGCCAGTGTCCGTGTGTGAATACGCTTTTAGAAGGGGCTCATCCCCATTGCATCCAACTTGCAATACAGGCAGCCTTTGTAGTAGTGGTAGTAGTAGTACTACAAGGCCCAGCATTCCCTGAGTGCACTGCAGCGAGGCTGATTGAAATTCTCATTCATTGCCATTTGCCAAGCCAGTGTCCGTGTGTGAATACGCTTTTAAAAGGGGCTCATCCCTGGCCGTTATTAACAGGATAACAATCCAACTTGCCATACAGGCAGCCTAGAAGTACTACAACGCCCAGCATTCCCTGAGTGCACTGCAGCGAGGCTGATTGAAATTCTCATTCATTGCCATTTGCCAAGCCAGTGTCCGTGTGTGAATACGCTTTTAAAAGGGGCTCATCCCTGGAATAACAATCCAACTTGCCATACAGGCAGCCTAGTAGTACTACAAGGCCCAGCATTCCCTGAGTGCACTGCAGCGAGGCTGATTGAAATTCTCATTCATTGCCATTTGCCAAGCCAGTGTCCGTGTGTGAATACGCTTTTAGAAGGGGCTCATCCCCATTGCATCCAACTTGCAATACAGGCAGCCTTTGTAGTAGTGGTAGTAGTAGTACTACAAGGCCCAGCATTCCCTGAGTGCACTGCAGCGAGGCTGATTGAAATTCTCATTCATTGCCATTTGCCAAGCCAGTGTCCGTGTGTGAATACGCTTTTAAAAGGGGCTCATCCCTGGCCGTTATTAACAGGATAACAATCCAACTTGCCATACAGGCAGCCTAGAAGTACTACAACGCCCAGCATTCCCTGAGTGCACTGCAGCGAGGCTGATTGAAATTCTCATTCATTGCCATTTGCCAAGCCAGTGTCCGTGTGTGAATACGCTTTTAAAAGGGGCTCATCCCTGGAATAACAATCCAACTTGCCATACAGGCAGCCTAGTAGTACTACAAGGCCCAGCATTCCCTGAGTGCACTGCAGCGAGGCTGATTGAAATTCTCATTCATTGCCATTTGCCAAGCCAGTGTCCGTGTGTGAATACGCTTTTAAAAGGGGCTCATCCCTGGAATAACAATCCAACTTGCCATACAGGCAGCCTAGTAGTACTACAAGGCCCAGCATTCCCTGAGTGCACTGCAGCGAGGCTGATTGAAATTCTCATTCATTGCCATTTGCCAAGCCAGTGTCCGTGTGTGAATACGCTTTTAAAAGGGGCTCATCCCTGGAATAACAATCCAACTTGCCATACAGGCAGCCTAGTAGTACTACAAGGCCCAGCATTCCCTGAGTGCACTGCAGCGAGGCTGATTGAAATTCTCATTCATTGCCATTTGCCAAGCCAGTGTCCGTGTGTGAATACGCTTTTAGAAGGGGCTCATCCCCATTGCATCCAACTTGCAATACAGGCAGCCTTTGTAGTAGTGGTAGTAGTAGTACTACAAGGCCCAGCATTCCCTGAGTGCACTGCAGCGAGGCTGATTGAAATTCTCATTCATTGCCATTTGCCAAGCCAGTGTCCGTGTGTGAATACGCTTTTAAAAGGGGCTCATCCCTGGCCGTTATTAACAGGATAACAATCCAACTTGCCATACAGGCAGCCTAGAAGTACTACAACGCCCAGCATTCCCTGAGTGCACTGCAGCGAGGCTGATTGAAATTCTCATTCATTGCCATTTGCCAAGCCAGTGTCCGTGTGTGAATACGCTTTTAAAAGGGGCTCATCCCTGGAATAACAATCCAACTTGCCATACAGGCAGCCTAGTAGTACTACAAGGCCCAGCATTCCCTGAGTGCACTGCAGCGAGGCTGATTGAAATTCTCATTCATTGCCATTTGCCAAGCCAGTGTCCGTGTGTGAATACGCTTTTAAAAGGGGCTCATCCCTGGAATAACAATCCAACTTGCCATACAGGCAGCCTAGTAGTACTACAAGGCCCAGCATTCCCTGAGTGCACTGCAGCGAGGCTGATTGAAATTCTCATTCATTGCCATTTGCCAAGCCAGTGTCCGTGTGTGAATACGCTTTTAAAAGGGGCTCATCCCTGGAATAACAATCCAACTTGCCATACAGGCAGCCTAGTAGTACTACAAGGCCCAGCATTCCCTGAGTGCACTGCAGCGAGGCTGATTGAAATTCTCATTCATTGCCATTTGCCAAGCCAGTGTCCGTGTGTGAATACGCTTTTAGAAGGGGCTCATCCCCATTGCATCCAACTTGCAATACAGGCAGCCTTTGTAGTAGTGGTAGTAGTAGTACTACAAGGCCCAGCATTCCCTGAGTGCACTGCAGCGAGGCTGATTGAAATTCTCATTCATTGCCATTTGCCAAGCCAGTGTCCGTGTGTGAATACGCTTTTAAAAGGGGCTCATCCCTGGCCGTTATTAACAGGATAACAATCCAACTTGCCATACAGGCAGCCTAGAAGTACTACAACGCCCAGCATTCCCTGAGTGCACTGCAGCGAGGCTGATTGAAATTCTCATTCATTGCCATTTGCCAAGCCAGTGTCCGTGTGTGAATACGCTTTTAAAAGGGGCTCATCCCTGGAATAACAATCCAACTTGCCATACAGGCAGCCTAGTAGTACTACAAGGCCCAGCATTCCCTGAGTGCACTGCAGCGAGGCTGATTGAAATTCTCATTCATTGCCATTTGCCAAGCCAGTGTCCGTGTGTGAATACGCTTTTAAAAGGGGCTCTGAAATGTCTGGGAAAAAAAAGGTTGTGAAAGGACGGGGTAGAGGAAGAAACACCCATGCCGTCTCCTCTTCCAGTCCAAATGTTGGATCTGTTGGTGCCAGACCCAGTAGCAGCATTTGTGGCACAAGACATGTGCCCAGTTCCACTAGTAGCAGCTGCCATGTGCCTGCTAGTAGTAGTATCAGCAAGCCAGACTTGTCCATCTCCTCCGGTGGGCGGGTTACTTTAGACAATACGGCCATTGTGGACTGGTTGGCTGGCTCGCGGTCATCTCAGCAGGAAGACTCTGACGATCTGGCTTCAAGCCAGGTTTCGTTGGATTCCAGATCCTCTACAGTTCCTTGGCACGGTGACAGTAGTAATATAGGTATTTCTAGCGTTTCCATTCCATCATCTATGTCTTCGCTCCCCCTTCCTAGCGGGAAGCCATCTTTCCTGAGAGTCCTAAGAGACATCTCCTCGGGTGCGAAGGAAGATACTGAACAACATAGTGATGATGATGATTTGTTTTCCGCGAGTCAGCCAACGGAGTGTGTTGCGGCGGTGGTGGAGGTGGAAGCGGTGACCGAGACGCATAGCTGCGGTAGTGGGGGTGTTGGTGGTGGTAGCCGTGGTGGCAGACGCAGTAATGAGGGGGGGCATGGAGCCCGCCATGATGTCACATCACATTCACAACACAGTGACAGAAGTGGCGGGGATGATGAGGAAGGCTATGATGATGATGTTGTTTTAGACAGGACGTGGGAACCAGGTGACGAGGTGATGACGGCGTCAGAGGAGGAGGGTAGTAGTGGCGGCACTGGATGTGATAAACAGCCAAGCCGAGGTAGGGGCAGAAGTCAATCTGCAAAACGTTGCAGCGGTAGGGTCAGCTCAGGAGCCGGTGACGGCGACACAGATGCTGGTGTAGGTTCCCGAAAAAAGCCTGCCAGACAAGGGGCAAGCTCGGGTGGTTGTGGTGGTGGTGGTGGTGGTGGACGTGGTACTACCTCTTTACGGTACTCTGCCGTGTGGCAATTTTTCTGTACCTTCCCAGAGGAGGAAAACATGGCACAGTGCCGTATCTGCAAGCAGAAAGTAAGGCGTGGGCAGGGCAGCAATGTAGGAACTACTGCTCTACGTAAACACATGGAACGGCATCACAAGGCCATGTGGGACAATCAACATGCCCCACCATCATGTACATCTAATGAAGACCCCTCTTCCGCTGCTGCTGCTGCTCCGAGTCCCTGTCATCTAAGTAGTAGCCAGGCCTTATCCACCATGTCGTTGTCATCATCATCATCACTGTCATCTAGTGCTCCTCCTATGTCCCGTCAGTTATCCATTACGGAATCGTTGTCCAATAAGCAACAATATATACCCAGTCATCCACTTGTCGTGCGGCTTAATTCACACCTGGCAAAGTTGTTGGTGGTGCAGTCGCTGCCATACCACCTGGTCGACTCCGCCGGCTTCAAGCAATTGATGGCGTGCGCTCAGCCTAGGTGGCGAATACCTAGCCGACATTACTTCTCCAAAACAGCTGTCCCTGCCTTGCACAAGCATGTGGAGGAAAAGGTGTCCAAGTCCTTGCAATTATCCGTGTGCAGCAGGGTACATGCCACCGTCGACACGTGGAGCAGCAACTATGGGCAGGGACAGTACATGTCTTTCACGGCCCACTGGGTCAATATTTTGCAGTCCGATGCACCACCGCAGCAATGCCAGGCATTACCACCTCCACGCTTGTATGTTTCTAGTTCAACTCCGGACACCAGGCGCCTACCATCCTTCTCCTCCTACTCCTCCTCCTCCTCCTTGCCTTCCTCCTTGGAGGTCTTCCCGTCCCCGACAGGACACAGCGTATCTTCCACTCCTCCTCCCTCCTCTTTTCATAGGTGCAAGGTGAAGCGCCACAACGCTGTCTTACACCTGCTGAGCCTGGGCGAGAAAAGCCACACAGGGCAGGAGCTGCTGCTGTGCATCAAGGAGGAAATCGCACGCTGGCTGTCTCCTCTGAAACTCACACTGGGCAATGTTGTCTCTGATAACGGCAAGAACGTTGTGGCTGCACTGCGTCTAGGTCACCTGACACACGCTCCTTGCATGGCACATGTGATCAATCTGGTCATAACACGCTTCTTAAAGTCATATGTTGGTTTGAAGGGTGTGCTGGCCATGTCCAGGAGGGTTTGCGTTCGCTTTAGACGTTCGTATGCATTTAAGCACGCCCTCCTGGACTTGCAGCGTCAAAACAATCTCCCAGAACACAGCCTGATTTGCGACGTTCCAACACGATGGAATTCCACCCTGCACATGTTGGACCGTCTGTACGAACAGCGGAAAGCCGTGAATGATTTCCTGATGCAGCAGACGGGCAGCGTTTGGAGCCAGTGTAATTTCGAGCTCAGGCACTGGCAGCTGGTTAGAGACGCATGTCGCGTTTTGAGGCCCTTTGAAGAGGCCACACGATTTGTGAGCCGTGACGCTAGCGGAATGAACGATGTTATGCCGCTGATATTCATTATGGAGCAAACGCTCACAGCGATGATTCAGCAAAGGATGGAGGAAGGATCACATCTGGCTATGGATGTTGAGGAGGAGGAGGAGGATGAGGAAACAGGACCTGAAGAGGAGCTGGATTTGGAGATGGAATCACAGGAAGGGATAGGGGACGAGGCAGCCGCACAACATGACAGTGATGGTGGTGATGACGAGTCTGACGACGACCTTGATGATGGACAACCATGGCAGTATGGGGCGGAGATGGAACCAACCGGGCCCTCTGAAACGCTGGCCAGGATGGCGAGCTGTATGCTTCGTTACTTGCGCGCTGACTGTCGTATTGTTAGCATGAAGCAAAGAGATGACTACTGGATAGCCACACTTTTAGACCCTCGGTATAAAGCCAGAATGGGGGAGTTTTTTGCGCCTTCCGAGAGGGAGGCAAAATTGGCTTATTATAGAGAGAAGCTATGCAGCCAGCTTGTCATGGCTTTCAAACGGCAGACACCCGCTGCAAGCATGTCTGACCGGGGGGCCACTCTCCGCTCCCCACTGTCTCATCGTTCCACCGCCTCTGGCAGAGCTACCTCTGCAATAGGCGGCAGCCGTGGCAGCAGCGGCAGCAGCAGCAGCAGCAGCAGCCAATTCAGTTTGGAAAATATGATGACAACATTTTTACATCCAATACCCCGACCTGACACACATCGTAGCACTAGTCACCAAAGGGATGTTCACCATCTCCAGGTGCAGCACCTAAACAACCAGGTTCACTCGTACTTGGACTGTGCCCTTTCTCCGTCAGAAATGCTGATCCCAGACCCCATGGACTTCTGGGTCAGCAGATTGGATCATTGGCAAGAACTGGCCCAGTTTGCCATGGGTGTACTGTCTTGTCCACCCTCCAGTGTAGCGTCAGAGAGGGTATTCAGCGCAGCAGGGGGCTTCGTCACCCCTAAGCGAACAAGATTGTCCGCCAACAGCTTGGAAAATCTCACGTTTCTGAAAATGAATCAAGCGTGGATCGGTGAGGATTTTAAAACCCCTGTGCCTGATGCCACTGATTAGATCTTACATTGCTGCTGCTGCTGCCGCCTGCTACTGCCGCCTGCTACTATGGGATTCTGTCCTGTCCACTCTTTTTTTAATGTGCCGCTGTTGGTGCTGCAGCTGCTACTACTTCTACCACCAATCCACCCCAGTGCCGTCTGCTACAAGCAGGCCTGCCCCACCAGAGGGCTTTGTCCTGTGACTCTCCAGTCTCTTTTTTTAATGTGCTGCTACTACTGCTACTACTGCTTGCACCCTTGCTGTCTGTGTTGGCTAGTACCTCTACTACCACCAATACACCTACACTGCCATCTGCTACAAGCAGGCCTGAGGCCTGCCCCACTACAGGGCTTTGTCCTCCTGTGACTGTCCAGTCTCTTTTTTTAATGTGCTGCTACTACTGCTACTACTGCTTGCACCCTTGCTGTCTGTGTTGGCTACCTCGACTACTACCACCAATACACCTCCACTGCCGCCCGTCTGCTACAAGCAGGCCTGAGGCCTGCCCCACCACAGGGCTTTGTCCTCCTGTGACTGTCCAGTCTCTCTTTTTTTTAATGTGCTGCTACTACTGCTTGCACCCTTGCTGTCTGTGTTGGCTACCTCTAATACCACCAATACACCTACACTGCCGCCCGTCTGCTACAAGCAGGCCTACCCCACCACAGGGCTATGTCCTGTGACTGTCGTCCAGTCTCTTTTTTTAATGTGCTGCTGCTACTACCAGTCCTACCACCCTTGCTGTCTGTGTTGGCTAGTCTACCTCTACTACCACCAATACACCTCCACTGCCGTCTGCTACAAGCAGGCCTGAGGCCTGCCCCACCACAGGGCTTTGCCCTCCTCTGACTGTCCAGTCTCTTTTTTTAATGTGCTGCTACTACTGCTACTACTGCTTGCACCCTTGCTGTCTGTGTTGGCTACCTCGGCTACTACCAGTCTACCACCAATACACCTCCACTGCCGCCCGTCTGCTACAAGCAGGCCTGAGGCCTGCCCCACCACAGGGCTTTGTCCTCCTGTGACTGTCCAGTCTCTCTTTTTTTTAATGTGCTGCTACTACTGCTACTACTGCTTGCACCCTTGCTGTCTGTGTTGGCTACCTCTAATACCACCAATACACCTACACTGCCGCCCGTCTGCTACAAGCAGGCCTACCCCACCACAGGGCTATGTCCTGTGACTGTCGTCCAGTCTCTTTTTTTAATGTGCTGCTGCTACTACCAGTCCTACCACCCTTGCTGTCTGTGTTGGCTAGTCTACCTCTACTACCACCAATACACCTCCACTGCCGTCTGCTACAAGCAGGCCTGAGGCCTGCCCCACCACAGGGCTTTGCCCTCCTCTGACTGTCCAGTCTCTTTTTTTAATGTGCTGCTACTACTGCTACTACTGCTTGCACCCTTGCTGTCTGTGTTGGCTACCTCGACTACTACCACCAATACACCTCCACTGCCGCCCGTCTGCTACAAGCAGGCCTGAGGCCTGCCCCACCACAGGGCTTTGCCCTCCTCTGACTGTCCAGTCTCTTTTTTTAATGTGCTGCTACTACTGCTACTACTGCTTGCACCCTTGCTGTCTGTGTTGGCTACCTCGACTACTACCACCAATACACCTCCACTGCCGCCCGTCTGCTACAAGCAGGCCTGAGGCCTGCCCCACCACAGGGCTTTGTCCTCCTCTGACTGTCCAGTCTCTTTTTTTAATGTGCTGCTACTACTGCTACTACTGCTTGCACCCTTGCTGTCTGTGTTGGCTACCTCGACTACTACCACCAATACACCTCCACTGCCGCCCGTCTGCTACAAGCAGGCCTGAGGCCTGCCCCACCACAGGGCTTTGCCCTCCTCTGACTGTCCAGTCTCTTTTTTTAATGTGCTGCTACTACTGCTACTACTGCTTGCACCCTTGCTGTCTGTGTTGGCTACCTCGACTACTACCACCAATACACCTCCACTGCCGCCCGTCTGCTACAAGCAGGCCTGAGGCCTGCCCCACCACAGGGCTTTGCCCTCCTCTGACTGTCCAGTCTCTTTTTTTAATGTGCTGCTACTACTGCTACTACTGCTTGCACCCTTGCTGTCTGTGTTGGCTACCTCGACTACTACCACCAATACACCTCCACTGCCGCCCGTCTGCTACAAGCAGGCCTGAGGCCTGCCCCACCACAGGGCTTTGCCCTCCTCTGACTGTCCAGTCTCTTTTTTTAATGTGCTGCTACTACTGCTACTACTGCTTGCACCCTTGCTGTCTGTGTTGGCTACCTCGACTACTACCACCAATACACCTCCACTGCCGCCCGTCTGCTACAAGCAGGCCTGAGGCCTGCCCCACCACAGGGCTTTGTCCTCCTCTGACTGTCCAGTCTCTTTTTTTAATGTGCTGCTACTACTGCTACTACTGCTTGCACCCTTGCTGTCTGTGTTGGCTACCTCGACTACTACCACCAATACACCTCCACTGCCGCCCGTCTGCTACAAGCAGGCCTGAGGCCTGCCCCACCACAGGGCTTTGCCCTCCTCTGACTGTCCAGTCTCTTTTTTTAATGTGCTGCTACTACTGCTACTACTGCTTGCACCCTTGCTGTCTGTGTTGGCTACCTCGACTACTACCACCAATACACCTCCACTGCCGCCCGTCTGCTACAAGCAGGCCTGAGGCCTGCCCCACCACAGGGCTTTGCCCTCCTCTGACTGTCCAGTCTCTTTTTTTAATGTGCTGCTACTACTGCTACTACTGCTTGCACCCTTGCTGTCTGTGTTGGCTACCTCGACTACTACCACCAATACACCTCCACTGCCGCCCGTCTGCTACAAGCAGGCCTGAGGCCTGCCCCACCACAGGGCTTTGCCCTCCTCTGACTGTCCAGTCTCTTTTTTTAATGTGCTGCTACTACTGCTACTACTGCTTGCACCCTTGCTGTCTGTGTTGGCTACCTCGACTACTACCACCAATACACCTCCACTGCCGCCCGTCTGCTACAAGCAGGCCTGAGGCCTGCCCCACCACAGGGCTTTGCCCTCCTCTGACTGTCCAGTCTCTTTTTTTAATGTGCTGCTACTACTGCTACTACTGCTTGCACCCTTGCTGTCTGTGTTGGCTACCTCGACTACTACCACCAATACACCTCCACTGCCGCCCGTCTGCTACAAGCAGGCCTGAGGCCTGCCCCACCACAGGGCTTTGCCCTCCTCTGACTGTCCAGTCTCTTTTTTTAATGTGCTGCTACTACTGCTACTACTGCTTGCACCCTTGCTGTCTGTGTTGGCTACCTCGACTACTACCACCAATACACCTCCACTGCCGCCCGTCTGCTACAAGCAGGCCTGAGGCCTGCCCCACCACAGGGCTTTGCCCTCCTCTGACTGTCCAGTCTCTTTTTTTAATGTGCTGCTACTACTGCTACTACTGCTTGCACCCTTGCTGTCTGTGTTGGCTACCTCGGCTACTACCAGTCTACCACCAATACACCTCCACTGCCGCCCGTCTGCTACAAGCAGGCCTGAGGCCTGCCCCACCACAGGGCTTTGTCCTCCTGTGACTGTCCAGTCTCTCTTTTTTTTAATGTGCTGCTACTACTGCTACTACTGCTTGCACCCTTGCTGTCTGTGTTGGCTACCTCTAATACCACCAATACACCTACACTGCCGCCCGTCTGCTACAAGCAGGCCTACCCCACCACAGGGCTATGTCCTGTGACTGTCGTCCAGTCTCTTTTTTTAATGTGCTGCTGCTACTACCAGTCCTACCACCCTTGCTGTCTGTGTTGGCTAGTCTACCTCTACTACCACCAATACACCTCCACTGCCGTCTGCTACAAGCAGGCCTGAGGCCTGCCCCACCACAGGGCTTTGCCCTCCTCTGACTGTCCAGTCTCTTTTTTTAATGTGCTGCTACTACTGCTACTACTGCTTGCACCCTTGCTGTCTGTGTTGGCTACCTCGACTACTACCACCAATACACCTCCACTGCCGCCCGTCTGCTACAAGCAGGCCTGAGGCCTGCCCCACCACAGGGCTTTGTCCTCCTCTGACTGTCCAGTCTCTTTTTTTAATGTGCTGCTACTACTGCTACTACTGCTTGCACCCTTGCTGTCTGTGTTGGCTACCTCGACTACTACCACCAATAAACCTCCACTGCCGCCCGTCTGCTACAAGCAGGCCTGCCCCACCACAGGGCTTTGTCCTGTGACTGTCGTCCAGTGTCTTTTAATGTGCTGCTACTACTCACCCTTGCCAATAAAAAGGGTCAATTTTTGGAGGGCTTGTGAAAAGCCATTGCTTGTTGCTTTTACATCCATGTATGGAAGAACCCCGGCAGGCATCTGCCAATAAAAAGGGTCAATTTTTGGAGGGCTTGTGAAAAGCCATTGCTTGTTGCTTTAATGCTTTTACATCCATGTATGGAAGAACCCCGGCAGGCATCTGCCAATAAAAAGGGTCAATTTTTGGAGGGCTTGTGAAAAGCCATTGCTTGTTGCTTTAATGCTTTTACATCAATGTATGGAAGAACCCCGGCAGGCATCTGCCAATAAAAAGGGTCAATTTTTGGAGGGCTTGTGAAAAGCCATTGCTTGTTGCTTTAATGCTTTTACATCCATGTATGGAAGAACCCCGGCAGGCATCTGCCAATAAAAAGGGTCAATTTTTGGAGGGCTTGTGAAAAGCCATTGCTTGTTGCTTTAATGCTTTTACATCCATGTATGGAAGAACCCCGGCAGGCATCTGCCAATAAAAAGGGTCAATTTTTGGAGGGCTTGTGAAAAGCCATTGCTTGTTGCTTTAATGCTATTACATCCATGTATGGAAGAACCCCGGCAGGCATCTGCCAATAAAAAGGGTCAATTTTTGGAGGGCTTGTGAAAAGCCATTGCTTGTTGCTTTAATGCTTTTACATCCATGTATGGAAGAACCCCGGCAGGCATCTGCCAATAAAAAGGGTCAATTTTTGGAGGGCTTGTCAAAAGCCATTGCTTGTTGCTTTTACATCAATGTATGGAAGAACCCCGGCAGGCATCTGCCAATAAAAAGGGTCAATTTTTGGAGGGCTTGTGAAAAGCCATTGCTTGTTGCTTTTACATCCATGTATGGAAGAACCTCGGCAGGCATCTGCCAATAAAAAGGGTCAATTTTTGGAGGGCTTGTGAAAAGCCATTGCTTGTTGCTTTTACATCCATGTATGGATGAACCCCGGCAGGCATCTGCCAATAAAAAGGGTCAATTTTTGGAGGGCTTGTCAAAAGCCATTGCTTCTTCTTTTACCACCTTATATGTATGAACCCTGGCAGGCATCAGCCGCCTAAAATGGTAAATTTTTGTACCTTTTTTAACAATGCATTAAGCATACAACATGCACAAGTGCAGTGGTTTCTGTTAGTTATCTCCGTGTCCCATCCGTTTTCCTAGAGCCATACATGTTGGCGTAACTTTGACACCAACTTTGCATTAAAGACAGCTCAAAAGTACTTGGATACACTCATGGGTGACCTAAGAGTGTTATACAGGGCTTCTAGGGCTTTAAAACAGTGTTATACACGATTTTTAGGGGCTTTCTTGTATTACAGGTTCGGTCAGAACTAGTTCGGTCCGAATCGAACTTTTGCACGAAATTCGGCGAACTTGCCGAACCGAACTTTTCATAAGTTCGCTCATCTCTACTTGTAGTCATAATAGGATATTATTCTGCTTCTATGGGGAAGTCACTAATTACAATAAATCTCTCCTTGGTCCTCATTGATGTAATTTATAAAAAAAAATAAAAAAAAATAAACAAAAACACCACAATAATTGCTATACCAGTAAAAACACTTTGCACAAGAAAGATGAAGATATCTGCGTATGATGCAGTGCTCTGTATTCCTGCCATGATCTCACACTGAAGGGCTCATTAAAGAACTGTCATTTTTATCTGTACTAATCTTCAAACTTTATTTTATTAACTTTATGAGCAATGGCTGATAAGACTTGAATAACAAGAAGGGGCTGTAAAAATAGTACTGATGAAATCAATACCGTTAATCAAATGTTACTTAACAGCGAAGGTATTTCTATAATTTTTGTGGTGTATTATTGTTTTGTCTGTATATATATACTAGGTCAATACAAGCAGTAGCAGGACAAGCTCTGAGTTGGAAGGGAACTGCCCCTTATTAGTGTTCCTGCCTCTCTGATGTATGGATGTGTGTCCAGTCATTTACTCCTCTATTTTATGATGTCCAGTGGTTTATTCTCCCAGCCCTAATCCACATGGATATCTCATGGATAAGTCATGACAGATATATATGACACATCCACTGATACAACCCCTTTAAGTCCTGTAAATTGCGAAGTGGAGCCTACATGGATAAGATCTGGAGCATTTGAAAGCCAAGTCAACACTTTGAACCCTTTGTCCATTTCTTCCAACCATTCCTGAACAATTTTTTGCAGTGTGGTAGGGCACGTTATCCTGTTGAAATAAATTACTGCCCATAAGGATTACCATTGCCATGGAGAAATATACTAGGTCTGCAACAATGTTTAGGTAGGTGGTATGTGTCAACCCACATGAATGCCAGGACCCAGGATTCCCCAGCAGAACATTGCCCAAAGGATCACACTCTGGATGGGTGATAAATATCGATTCTGGGATTTCATTTATATGCTTGTGATGATTTTTATCTTTTTTTTCTGTTTCTATTTTGTGTAGAAAGTGCTTGTTTTGCTACAGAATGTGCCCCTTGCCATATTTTACTTTGTATTTTAGTGAAAAATTCTATTAATAAGGATTTAGATGGTCAAGAATTCCATAGAAACTGGCATCTAATAAAAAAAAAAATCACAATATCAGAATAGCAGGAAAACAGATAATGGTGGCCTACTCAATTCGCAACCTATTGTAAATCCAATTTAACAACTGGGCTACCATGTTGGATGTAGTAACCAGGAGCAGATGCCTCGTTTCCTTTTTTAAATACAAATAGAGCAATATTGGTCATGATGGCATTTTGCACCCCTGTTAAACAACCTATACTTCGAATGTAACACACAGGCCCCATTCGGTTGTACTAAGTCAAACAGCACTATAAGTTTGTAAATGGCATGTTTTCTTCATTAGAACCACAGGGGTCTGGATGTTACATTAGAAATACACCGTCTGAAAGAGATCCTAGTTTGCAATTGAATCTCATTTATTCAATGCTTTTTTAATAAAGGTAAATGCAGAATTATAAACCTCTATTTTATGTGTTTTTGTCTTATTTTATTTCATACTTAGAGTAAATACATAAATAATTAAAAAACTTAGCTTAAAATTTTAGTATATTAATTATTTTTTTTTTATATTTTATGCTCATATTTGGTGCATTACTATTGAACTTAAGGTACTCTTTTTCAAATATGAAGACGTTATAAACTAATATAGACATAAAAGCAAAATGTTTGCTGTCTTCTTTACCTATGTTCCTCTCTGTAGGTGTCAGAGGAGGTTGTGGAGATTTATCGCTCAATATACATCCCCTGGTAGGTGCGTTTGCTCACTTCGTCTGTCACTGAATACACACCAGACAGACATGCTTAGAAAACACTCCACAGTCAAATAGTGATAATGATGCATCACTCTGCAGCCAGTCACTGATAATAATATAATAAACCGCAGTCAGCATTAGCTGTTTTGACAACACATTACAGCCATCAAGAAGTAATTACTAATTACCTTAGTCAGACAGAGGTTATTATGAGTGTTTCTTTGAAATGTACCATGGAATCTTGATCACCACTTAAGTGTTTGATATTTCTTTAAATAATGTGTTTAAATAATTGTATTGATTTTGTGAATAGCTGAATGTAAATTTGCCAAGCTAATAAAAACATGACCTGTAGATAAATATAAGCTTTTGCACTTGGGATGAGAATAAAATGACATATTAAATGGTAATATACTGGGAAATACTAATTGAAAGGGACAGTAAATTTAATTGTAGCAGCCAGTGTCAGGCAGCTGCAGCCAAGGCAAATAAGGAATAAGGCCATGGGTTGCATCAAAAAGGGCATTGATGCACGTAATAAGAATGAGGTTTTACCTTTATATAAATCACTGGTCAGATTGCAGATTAAATATTCTTTTCAGTTTTGAGCACCATTGTATAAGGAGGACATAGATGAACTGTATCAGGTGCAGAGGAGGGCAAGAAAGGTATTTAAAGGAAAGGGAGGTACAGTACAAAGAAAGACTTATCAATCTTAGGGTTCTTTAGTTTGCTAAAAACATAGATATGGGGCAATCTAATCACTATTTCTCAATATATTAATGATCAATACAAGGATCATTTGTTTTTCTCAAAAAGTACAGTAATTCATAATTTGGATGATACTGTCCGTTAAACCTATTTAGTATGACCATGTCGCAACCACTGACTCTTTTTTTTGTTTGTTAAAAAATAACTGAACTTTCACACAACTTTTGATATATCACAGTGACATATCAGAAGTTTTGATCGGTGTGGATCCGGGTTCTGAGCAGTGGCGTAACTACCACTTTAGCAGCCATAGCAGCTGCTATGGGGCCCGCGGCAAGAGGGGGTCTGTGTCTGCCCGCCGCATTCAATAGTATCTGCGTCAGGACGCAGATACTATTGAACACTACGCCAGAGCAGAGAGGTATGCTCTGCCATTAAAAGGATTGCCCCACAAAACACATGTATCCCCTATCCACAGTTTAGTGGATGTGCATACTTGCGAACTGCCCCGAATTTGCCGGGACTGTCCCGAATTTACAGAGACAGTCCCGGCAAATTACTGTCCTGGGGCAACTGCTACATTCAATTGTATCTGCGTCCTCAGGACGCAGATACAATTAAATACTATGGCAGAGCAGGAAACTATCCGCTTCCTGCTCTGCCATTCACTCCTCCTGGAGCGAAATCCCCGGCCAAAGCCTTGCCGACGCCCTCGGGGATTCCGCTGCAGGAGGTGCCATTGACGTCACTGCCCTTATATGGACAGTGAAGTCAGGGCTCTTTCTATGAGCAGAATTCCCGGCCAGGGCGTCAGCAACACTTTGACCAGGGATTCTGGCGCTCCAGGAGTAGCCCATGACTTCACTGTCCATATAAGGGCAGTGACATCAGGGGCACCTTTTGCAGCAGAATCACCGGCCAGAGCATTGGCGACACCTGGCCGGCAATGGCGGATCATCATAGGGCGTTTTGGGGGGCTGCCCAGGGCTCGAGGCTCCCAGGGGGCCCAGGGCTGCCCAAAGTACAATGTAGTTTTGTCACGTTTTTGCCGTGATTTTGCCGCAAATCGCGCCAAAAAAGTGATGAAACGGCATTGTATAAGTCCTGCAAAAAGACCTTTAGACATAAGGTCACATCACCTCATCTCTGAAGTTCTTACTACTGTTTAGAGACCAGCTAATAACATGACCGCAGGTCCATGAGCAGCAGCAAGACTCCACAGAGAAGACTGAGGTGAGCTACTATGTAAGTATAAGGGGATGGATTTGTTTAAGGGGACTGTATTTAGGGGGTCTGGTTTGGGGACTGTATTTATGGGGTCTGGTTTGAGGACTGTACTTAGGGGGTCTGGTCTGTATTTAGGAAGTTTGGTGTCTGTATTAGTTTAAGGGGTCTGAGGTCTGTATTAGTTTAAGGGATTTAGGGTCTGTATATTTAGGGATCTGTGTCAGTTTAAGGGGTCTGGGGTCTGTATTTAGGGGGTCTGTATTAGTTTGACGTCCGGGGTCTGTATTCGTTTATGGGGTCTATTTAGGGGGCCTGTTCTAGGGTCTGTATTAGTTTAGGGGTCTTTATTTAGGGGTCTGTATTTAGGGGTCTGGTGTCTGTATTTGTAGGGGGTCAGGTCTGGGGTCCTGTATTTAGGGGGTCTGTATTTAGGGGTCTGTATTAATTTATGGGGTCTGTATTTAGGGGGCCTGGTCTAGTGTCTGTATTAAGGGAGTCAGGTTTGGTGGTCATTATTAGTGTAGAGGGTCGGGTCTGGGATCTGTATTTAGGGGTCCTGTCTGAGCTCTGTATTTATTTAGGGTGCTTGTTCTGGGGTCTGTATTTGTTTAGGGGGTCTGGTCTGGGGACTGATATAGTTTAGAAGGACTGGGTCTGTATGTATTCTATGATCTAGTCTGGGGTCCAAATGTATTAGTCTGAGTAAAAGGGGCACATTGATAGGTCATCAGTATGAAAAACAGTCTGTGCCCGGACAACCCCTTTAATGTATGGTCCTGGGCCTTGGTGTCTAAATTTGTGTGTTTCTATAGAGGCTGGAAATGGCTACAGAAGTGATGGGCAAAGATGTCTCATCAGGAGAAGTTGCCATAATGGTCTGCATCATATGGAGAAGAAAAGAAAACAACTCTCATCAGAGAACACATCACCTGTGAGTCACTGGATCTATAGGGGATCTGCCCCCTCTCCTGACATGTCTGTTGTAGGAAATCCTTGTATTCTACATATCTTTTTGTACCCAGGACTAATAGACAAATATGTGCTACCATTCCCATTCTCAAGAGGAAGTGTGATACTGTCAGCGATGGTTGGAGACTGTCAGTATGTAGGGACACAGCCCTTTGACAAGGGGAATCGTAACACCCATTTGACAATGCTCGCACAAAAAGGTGGTGTTCACTATAGACATATCAGAGTGGCGGTGGGGAAGGGGGGCCAAGTTTGGGAACATCCCAGGGCCTATGGTCTACTTAATCCGCCACTGTTGGCGGGGATTCTGTTAATAGAGGGACCCACAATGGCTCTATCTTCATGGACAGGGAGGGTGGTGGGGGCTATCTACAGGGGAAGTATGTGGCACTTTCTACAGGGGAAGTATGTGCACTATATACAGGGGGAGGATGTGGCACTATGTACAGGGGGAGTATGTGGCACTATATACAGAGGGAGTATGTGTGTGGCATCATCTACAGGGGGTCTGTGTGGCATCACCTACAGGGGGTTGGTGTCGCATCATCTAGAGGGGGCTTGTGCGCGCATGCGTGGCTGGCGCTCCATTCATTTCTATGGAGCTTTCTGACACACAAGCTGGACACAGATCCCGGAAGTCCCATGGTTCTCATGGAGCACTTCGGGGAATTTTCAGTTCCCCATTCTCCTTATTGCTGGGGGTCCCAGCGGTCGGAACCCCAACAATCACACATGTATCCCCTATTCTGTGGATAGGGGATACATGTGTTCTGTAGGACAACCCCATTACTAGAATACAGGCCATTTTTTTTGGGGTGGGGGGAGGGTTGGAGCTGTATGGTGCTATCTACAGGGGGTCTGCATGGCTCTATCTACATGAGGGGGGCTGTATGGTGCTATCTACAGGAGGGGGGCTGTATGGTGCTATCTACAGGGGGGGCTGTATGGCGCTATCTATAGGAGGCGGGATGTATGGCATTATGTACAGGGGGCTGTATGGCGCTAACTACAGGAGGGGGCTGTATGGCACCATCTACAGGGGGGCTGTATGGCACTACCTACAAGGGGCTGTATGGCACTATCTACAAGGGGGGCTGTATGGCGCTATCCACAGGGGAGTCTGTATGGCACTATCTACAAGGGGAGGTGGGGGCGCTTTCTACAAGTGGGTGGGACACTATCTACAGGGAGGGCCGTATAGCACAATCTACAGAGGGGCTGTATGGCACAATCTACAGGGGGGCACTATCTAGAAAGTGGTGCTGTGTAGCACTATATACAAGGGGGGCTGCGTGTGGCACCCAGGGGAGGGGGGCCCAGTCAAAAGTTTGCTATGGGGCCCAGTCTTTCCTAGTTACATCACTTTCACTGAAACAAAGGTGCAGAAGCGCTTAACCGAAAGGAGGATCCATTATCAGTATACAGTTACTTATCTTGCCCGGCTCCAGCGACGATTCCTTCCTTTGCCCATGCTCTGCTGAATCTGGCCAAATCTCATCTTTAACATGGCCGGCAATGTTGGGTTGCTGGGGCAACCGGCACCTGCTGATGACGTCAGGTCTGTATAAACCGTTAGTGACCGCCCCATAGTGTTTTTACGGCAGCCACTAACGGGCTTTATTCTGATGCAATAGCCTTTTTATGGCGCTACAACAGAATAAATAAACAGAGCAGGGAGCCGTTAAATCTCCCTGCTCTCAGCTACCAGAGGTAGCTGAGGGCTGGGGGCATCCCTGCTCGAACAGGTGAGATCGATATTAGTATCGATCTCACCCGTTTAACCCCTCAGATGCGGCACTCAAAAGCGAGTGCCGCATCTGAGTTGCTTTGGAGAGAGAGCTCCCTCTCATCCCACTGACACTGATAAGATCGCCGAGTGTGTCTTCTATGGCAGTTGGGGGCCTCTGGCATGACCTAACAGATGCCTGTCTGTTTTACACGGACAGGCATAATACACTGTAATACAGAAGTATTGCAGTGTTTTATAAATGCGATCGGATAATCGCATAGTGAAGTCCCCTAGTGGGACTAGTAAAAAAATAAAAATAAGTTTAATAAAAAGTGAAAAAAAAAAGATGAAAAAAAATAATATGAAAAACCCACTTTTTCCCCTTACAAACTGCTTTATTATTAAAAAACAAAATAAAGTAAAAAAGTAACACAAATTTGGTATCGCCCCATCTGTAACGACCCAAACTATAAACTTATTACATCATTTAACCCGGACGATGAACGTTGTAAAAAATTAAAATAAAAAACCATGCAAAAATTGCTGTTTTCACTGTGTAAAAGTAGTAAGACATACACAATCTATATAAATTTGGTATCACTGCAATCGCAACAACCCGTTAAGTTATTGTATTATTTATACTACATGGTAAACGGCGTAAATTTAGGACGCAAAAAACTGTAGTGAAATTGCAGTTTTTTTTCTATTCCCCCCCAGAAAAAAGTTAATAAAAGTTAATCGATAAATTCTATGTACCCCAAAATGGTGCGAATAAAAATTACAACTTGTCCCGCAAAAAAGCAAAACCTTTTACAGCTATGTCGACGCAAAAATAAAAAAGTTATAACTCTTTGAATGAGACGATGGAAAAACATAAAAAATGGCTTGGTCATTAACAGGTTCCCGACCGCTGGCCGTATTTATACGGCCAGCGGTCAGGGTCTCTGAAGTCCGCCGTATAGACTATTTACGGCGGCACTTCAGAGACTGTGCACGCGCGATCGCGTGCACACAGCTCTATGCCCTGGCTGTTGCTAACAGCCATGGGCACTGGGCAGAATGTTCACAGCGATCACATGCATTTCTGCATATAAAACAGTGTGCACGCGATCGCGTGCACACAGCCCTGTGCCCACGCTGTTACCAACAGCTCTGGGCACTGGGCAGAGTATCAGGGACCAATCTGATGGTCACTGAACATGTGGTCGCTGTGAAAACCTATCACAGCGACCACATTTGTTTTATTTTGACTTTTCTGGCAGTAAATCTCCTGCCTCTTTTCTTCTCCTAAAACATTGTTTCAGTTTGAGAAGAAGAAGAGACTCGAGAGAATTGCTGCCAGAAGATTACAGTGAAAAAAAATACAGTTACACTATAAAACATTCTCTGTATAGATAGATTTCTATCTATCTATACAATCTATCTATCCATCTATCTTTTTTTCTATCTATCTATCTACCTTTCTTTCTTTTATTCTATTAGAATAGGCAGGTAGGGAGTATATAATTATATATATATCCACATATATATAATATATATATGGCAATAGCGGTTTATTTTTTTGTTAGCGGTAGTGTAGATGTATATACCAGTTTGTGCGTTTTATAAAAAAAAATAAAAAAATTTGTTTAGTTAGTGTTCGTGTTAGTTACGTTATGGCGAGGAAGTTGTTTAGCGCCGAGGAGACATACGCCATGCTGTGGTCTGAGTCGGAGACCGCATCAGAGATGGCGTCAGAGATGGAACCTGTTTTAGGTAGTGACGATGACAGCGTCACTTCAGGTTCATCTTCAGGGGACGTTGTCCCTGATGCAGTTGAAACTGCAGAACATGAAAGCGCAGGGCCAAGTAGCGCTGTAGCACGGGACAGCCTGGTCCCTCCAGTCCAGGCTCTTGTATGGGCACCTGCCCCATCTTTTGGGCCTAGAATCCACGGATTTACTGCCACTCCTGGCATAACCGTGGACAATACAAATTTTGTCCAAATGGATTACTTCCATTTATTTATAACGGACGACATCCTAAATCAGATTGTCCACGAAACAAATTTATATGCCACGCAATATATAAGGCAGAAACCTTCATCCACCCATGCCAGAGATTGGACGCCCACCAATTTGCAGGAATTAAATTTTTTTTTGGGGCTCATCCTAAATATGGGTATTGTCAAAAAGCCCTCCATTAGGTCTTACTGGTCAACAAGACCCGCCCAAGCCACCCCAGTATATTCTGCAGTAATGCCCAGGTCTCGTTATGAGACAATAATGAGGTTCCTCCACTTCAATGACAACGCACAGGCCCCCCCAAGTACCGATGCAAACCGGGATCGGTTGTTCAAAATAAGACCACTGATAAATTCCCTGAATAATTTATTTCTGCAACTCTACAGCCCTGAGCAGAATGTAAGCGTGGACGAATCCCTCCTCAACTTTCATGGCAGACTTAGCTTTCGCCAATATCTACCTTCAAAAAGGGCAAGATATGGCGTTAAGCTCTACAAATTGTGTGAAAGCGGGTCAGGATATACCACCGCCTTCAGGATTTATGAAGGGCGGGACCGCACAATAAATGTTCCTGGATGCCCCCCTGATCTTTCCACCAGCAGTAAGATCGTGTGGGAGATAATGCAGCCTCTGCTTCACAAGGGGTACCACCTGTACTGTGATAATTTTTATTCCAGTGTGTCCCTGTTTAGGCATTTGCATGCTGCAAGGACTGGGGCATGTGGTACCATGCGCAAAAACCGAATTGGTTTTCCACAGCAATTAGTGGGGAAGCGCATGGTAAAGGGGGACTCCTGTGCTTATGCATCTGAGGAATTGCTGGCAGTCAAGTTCAGGGATCGCAAAGATGTGTATGTGCTAAGCACGATTCATACCGCAGGAACAGTGGCAGTGAGGGAAAGAGGGGCAACATCGGACAAGCACAAACCAGTGAGCGTGTCCGAATATAACAAGTACATGGGGGGGGGGGGTGGATTTAAGCGACCAGGTTTTACGGCCCTATTTAGTAAAACGCAAAACTAAAACCTGGTACAAAAAAGTGGCCATTTATCTGTTACAGGTGGCCATCCACAATTCATTTGTGCTCTACAAAAAAAATAGAGGCAGAGACACATACCTGGATTTCCAGGAAAAAATTATTGAAGGCCTCATTTTTGATGTTCAGGACACCCGAGAATGCCCCCAGTCTGAGGATGTCACGCGACTGACTGAAAGACACTTCATCAGTCGGATTCCCCCAACACCAACCAGAAGCAAACCCCAGAAAAAGTGCCGCGTCTGCAGAAAAGACGGGCACCGCAAAGATTCCCGATATTTCTGTCCCTCATGTCCCTCGCAACCAGGCCTGTGCATTGAGCCATGTTTTAAAGAATACCACACTGTTCTGAATTATTAGATTTTAGTTAATTCGTTGAAAATATATTTGCCCTACATTACTTTTTTATTTTTCCCCTGATTTTACTCCAATGGTGAGGGAGGGAATGGGTGGGGGGTGGATGTCATGTTTGCATGTTTTCCAAAGTTCATCTGCTGGAGAGCTCCATTTGCATAAACCTGCAATTTCTTATTTTAGTAAACCCCAAAAAATAAATTCCCATTATACCCCTAGATGAATATTTTGGGATCTCTGCTTCAAGAGCAGATATTTTGGAAGTGTTATAGAAACTCTGTTGAGTTTTGTAAAACCAGCTTTGAAAAAAAGCGATTTGTGAAATAAGCTTCTTCTATTGTCCGCCCTCCTACATCTCTATGTGATAATAAGGCCCACATATTTGGTATCCCCATGCACAGGAGAAGTGGCAGAATGTGAAAGGAGATGAATTTTGTCCGTGGTCTATACTGTGTGTGAAAAATGCTGGTATAAACTGACGAATTTGCTAAAAAATTGCTAATTTTATTTTGATCCATCTTATTCAAGAAACTTTCAGAAGAAAACTGGACTGTCTAAATATATGATAAACCCCTTGAAGGAAACCTTGTGGGGTCTACTTGTGTGAATGAAGTCATTTATGGGGTTATTCTAATCTTTCAGCAGCAGTAGGCCCCCCAGAAAACAGTATGCGGCTATAAAATCAAATGCAGAATTCCTGGACCGAAAAGGCCAAAAAGCCTCTTTTTATGCCAAGCCCTGGCACATGCCCGCACAGTGAATAAGGCACACATATTTGGTATCCCCATGCACGGGAGAAGTGGAAGAATGTGAAAGGAGATGAATTTTGTCCGTGGTCTATACCGTGTGTGAAAAATACTAGCCTAAACTGACGCATTTGCTAAAAAAGCGCTGATTTTATTTTGTTCCATCTTATTCAAGAAACTTTCAGAAGAAAACTGGACTGTCTAAAAATATGATAAACCCCTTGAAGGAAACCTTGTGGGGTCTACTTGTGTGAATGAAGTCATTTATGGGGTGTTTCCAATGTTTCAGCAGCATTACGCCCCCAAGAAAACAGTATGCGGCTATAAAATCAAATGCAAAATTCCTGGACCGAAAAGGCCAAAAAGCCTCCTTTTATGCCAAGCCCTGGCACATGCCCGCACAGTGAATAAGGCACACATATTTGGTATCCCCATGCACGGGAGAAGTGGAAGAATGTGAAAGGAGAAGAATTTTGTCCGTGGTCTATACTGTGTGTGAAAAATGCTGGTATAAACTGACGCATTTGCTAAAAAATTGCTAATTTTATTTTGATCCATCTTATTCAAGAAACTTTCAGAAGAAAACTGGACTGTCTAAATATATGATAAACCCCTTGAAGAAAACCTTGTGGGGTCTACTTGTGTGAATGAAGTCATTTATGGGGTTATTCTAATCTTTCAGCAGCAGTAGGCCCCCCAGAAAACAGTATGCGGCTATAAAATCAAATGCAGAATTCCTGGACCGAAAAGGCCAAAAAGCCTCTTTTTATGCCAAGCCCTGGCACATGCCCGCACAGTGAATAAGGCACACATATTTGGTATCCCCATGCACGGGAGAAGTGGAAGAATGTGAAAGGAGATGAATTTTGTCCGTGGTCTATACCGTGTGTGAAAAATACTAGCCTAAACTGACGCATTTGCTAAAAAAGCGCTGATTTTATTTTGTTCCATCTTATTCAAGAAACTTTCAGAAGAAAACTGGACTGTCTAAAAATATGATAAACCCCTTGAAGGAAACCTTGTGGGGTCTACTTGTGTGAATGAAGTCATTTATGGGGTGTTTCCAATGTTTCAGCAGCATTACGCCCCCAAGAAAACAGTATGCGGCTATAAAATCAAATGCAAAATTCCTGGACCGAAAAGGCCAAAAAGCCTCCTTTTATGCCAAGCCCTGGCACATGCCCACACAGTGAATAAGGCACACATATTTGGTATCCCCATGCACGGGAGAAGTGGAAGAATGTGAAAGGAGAAGAATTTTGTCCGTGGTCCATACCGTGTGTGAAAAATGCTAGCATAAACTGACGCAATTGCTAAATTCTTGCATTTTTTTCCAATTTTGCCCACTTTAGAGAAAAAAATTAAAATAATATATACTGACAAATGCCACTAAAACAAAGCCCTATCTGTCCTTTAAAAAGAGTGTAAAATTCAAAGATGAACTTTATTCACCTGCAGAGTTATAGTCATCTAAAGAAGCGCATAGCAAAATTGTGAAATTTGCTCTGGTCATTTAGCTGTAAAACAGCCTAGTCCTTAACCGGTTAAGGTCTAAAATAGGCTGGTCACTAAGGGGTTAAAGGGTATCAGCCTGCCATACTTTGCCTGCAGATCAAGGCATATCCTTTGATTTGCTATTTTTCTTATTGCTATTTGCATTTGTTCCTCACTCTGATCCTGACTAGAGATGAATGAACGGATTTGGCATGAATCAAATTCAGTCCAAATTTCCACAAGGTTTTGGATTTGCCGAAATCCAAAAGTTTTGGGAATCGCAGAGCACGAATCATCAAAATGATGACCTTCAGCTAGCTCTGGCCGCAATTTTGCAGATTATAGAAAAAAAGGGGCAGAAGAGAGATGACGTAGCTGACCCATGGGATCCCTGTATCTAATCATAGGCTGTAGCGGTCACATGGTACACAACTGTGTCATGACATAGCTGTCCAATGTACCTCAAATGGCAAAATAATGATTGAATTTAAAATAAATCTAAACATATATGACATGATTAATATAATTAATTAATTTGAGGCCATTGTTAATTATGATCCAGGGAAATTTTTCGGCTGTCTTTGTGCAATCAAGAAGGATTTTCTTCCCACCATAAGACAAAATTGACTGAGGGGCTTTTGTTTTGTCTCCCTTGAAAAAAAAGATTTGACTGTGAAGGGTTGATTTTGACAGGCATGTGTCTTAGTGACCACCAACACGGCTTTTCAAGGGGGTCACTAAGGGGCCTTAGGCTAGGTCGTAGCCTTTTCACGGCAGACCAGTCTAAGTCCTGCACAGGTGTCCCGTGCAGACTGGAGCCTGGGCTCGGCTGTCTGATGACAGCAGGGCTCCCTCTCCAACGGTAGCGATAGAAGTTTACTTCGATCGTGGCCGTTTAACCCGTTAAATGCCGCGGTCAATAGCGACCACAGCAGTTAACTCATTTGCAGAGGGAGGGAGCTCCCTCTCTCACCCATTGGTGGGCCGCAAATGCAATCGCGGGCCTCCAATGGGGTTTCATGGCAGCCGGGGGCCTAATAAAGGCCCCCATGTCTGCCCTGGGTATACACCTATTAGGATGTCCTGGAGGCATGGCCTAATGGATTGCCTGTCATTTTTACACGGACAGGCAATAATGGTCTGGTATACTAAGTATACCAAAGCATTATAGCAGATCAGAAGATCGCACAGTGAAGTACACTAGTGGGACTAAAAAAATAAGTAATAAATGTGAAATAAAAATTATTACTAAAGATTACAGTAAAAAAACAATACAAAACATTTTTTTCCATAAAAACTGGTTTTATTTAGTAAAAGTGTTAAAAATGAAATGAAAGTACACATATATGGTATTGCCGCGACCGCAATGACCCAAAAAATGAAGTTAACATGTTACTTAAACCGCAAGGTGAACGCCATAAAAAAACCCGCAAAAAACAAGTCATAATAAAAGTTAATCAATAAGTCCCGTGTACCCCAAAACAGTACCAATCAAAACGACATCTCGTCCAAAACAAGCCCCATATCACTACATTGACGTAAAAATAAAAAAATTACGGCTCTTGGAAAGCGACGATACAAAAACAAATAATTTTAGTTTAAAAGAGTTTTTATTGTGCAAAAGTCGTAAAATATAAAAAAACTCTACACAGGTGGTATCATCGTAATCGTACCGACCCAAAGAATAAAGGTAACATTTTATTTTCGCTACACGGAGAACAGCGTGAATTTAAAACTCATAGAACAATGGCTGAATTTCAGAAGTTTTTCCATTCCGCCCCAAAAAAAGTTAATACACGTTAATAAAAAAATGAGATGTAACCCAAAATGTTGCCAATAAAAAGTACAACTAATCCCGCAAAAAAGAAGTCCTCATACAGCTATGTTGATGGAAAAATAAAAAAGTTATAGCTCTATGAATGCGACTATAGAAAAACGAATAAAATAGCTTAGTCATTAGGGCTTAAAATAGGCTGGTCACTAAGGGGTTAAAGCTGTGGCTAACCATATAACTATATATACACTACCGTTCAAAAGTTTAGGGTCACTTAGAAATTTCCTTATTTTTGAAAGAAAAGCACAGTTTTTTTCAATGAAGATAACATTAAATTAATCAGAAATACACTCTATACATTGTTAATGTGCTAAATGACTATTCTAGCTGCAAACCTCTGGTTTTTAATGCAATATGTACATAGGTGTATAGAGGCCCATTTCCAGCAACCATCACTCCAGTGTTCTAATGGTACATTGTGTTTGCTAACTGTGTTAGAAGGCTAATGAATGATTAGAAAACACTTGAAAACCCTTGTGCAATTATGTTAGCACCGCTGTAAACAGTTTTGCTGTTTAGAGGAGCTATAAAACTGACCTTCCTTTGAGCTAGTTGAGAATCTGGAGCATTACATTTGTGGGTTCGATTAAACTCTCAAAATGGCTAGAAAGAGAGAGCTTTCATGTGAAACTCGACAGTCTATTCTTGTTTTTAGAAATGAAGGCTATTCCATGCGCGAAATTGCCAAGAAACGGAAGATATCCTACAACGGTGTGTACTACTCCCTTCAGAGGACAGCACAAACAGGCTCTAACCAGAGTAGAAAGAGAAGTGGGAGGCCCCGCTGCACAACTGAGCAACAAGACAAGTACATTAGAGTCTCTAGTTTGAGAAATAGACGCCTCACAGGTCCTCAACTGGCAGCTTCATTAAATAGTACCCGCAAAACGCCAGTGTCAACGTCTACAGTGAAGAGGCGACTCCGGGATGCTGGCCTTCAGGGCAGAGTGGCAAAGAAAAAGCCATATCTGAGACTGGCTAATAAAAGGAAAAGATTAATATGGGCAAAAGCACACAGATATTGGTCAGAGGAAGATTGATAAAAAGTGTTATGGACAGACGAATCGAAGTTTGAGGTGTTTGGATCACACAGAAGAACATTTGTGAGATGCAGAACAACTGAAAAGATGCTGGAAGAGTGCCTGACGCCATCTGTCAAGCATGGTGGAGGTAATGTGATGGCCTGGGGTTGCTTTGGTGCTGGTAAAGTGGGAGATTTGTACAAGGAAAAAGGGATTTTGAATAAGGAAGGCTATCACTCCATTTTGCAACGCCATGCCATACCCTGTGGACAGCGCTTGATTGGAGCCAATTTCATCCTACAACAGGACAATGACGCAAAGCACGCCTCCAAATTATGCAAGAACTATTTAGGGAAGAAGCAGGCAGCTGGTATTCTATCTGTAATGGAGTGGCCAGCGCAGTCACCAGATCTCAACCCCATAGAGCTGTTGTGGGAGCAGCTTGACCGTATGGTACGCAAGGAGTGCCCATCAAGCCAATCCAACTTGTGGGAGGGGCTTCTGGAAGCATGGGGTGAAATTTCTCCCGATTACCTCAGCAAATTAACAGCTAGAATGCCAAAGGTCTGCAATGCTGTAATTGCTGCAAATGGAGCATTCTTTGACGAAAGCAAAGTTTGAAGGAGAAAATTATTATTTCAAATAAAAATCATTATTTATAATCAATGATTTCTAATGTCTTGACTATCTCCACAGGATCTCCACAGGATAGGGGATACATGTGTGATCGCTGGCAGCGATAGGGAGAACGGAGGACTGAAAGTCCCCTGAACTTCTCCATGACAAACCTCTGACTTCCGGCGTCTGCGCAGCTCAATAAAAATGAAAGGAGCGCTGGTCACGCATGTGCACAAGCACGACCAGCGCTCCATTCATTTCTACGGAGCTGCCGACACAGACCCCGGAAGTCCGAGGTTTGTGATGGAGAACTTCAGGGGACTTTTAGTCCCCCGTTCTCCCTATCACTGCCAGCGATCACACATGGATCCCCTATCCTGTGGAGATCCTGTGGAGAGGGGATACATGTCCTGTGGAGAGGGGATACATGTCTTTTGCTCTATTTTGCGCCTTCAGGACCAGACACCGTTTAGCCATTTTTAGCACGTGTTAGTTAAATGGCTATAACTTTTTTATTTGTTGGGCTAACGACGTGATTTTTGCGACGTTTTTTCCATAGACAAAGCAGGTTTCATTTTTTACCGTTTTTATACACACCTTTTTTGCTATTTTAGAATTTTTATTCATAAAGTTTGAAAATAATAGTAAAAAAATAAGCTTTTTTACATTTCAGCTATTTTTTTTTTGGTAATAACATAGTTTTACCCTAAAATAGACCTTTTATTTGTGATCGTCATTGTCTACCGTAAATTTTTATATATTACATGTCTATATTAGGGTAATTGGGTCAGCGCTAGCGTTACAACAATGATTGGCGGGGGGAACGTTTATTTTTTGGGTGGGTATTTTATGTGTATTTATTATTTACATTTTTTTTGCACTTTACTTTATTATATTTTTATTACTATGGTCTGTCCCCCAAAGGTCAAAAAAGACCTTTGGGGAACTTTATATATTTTTTTTCTTTCTTTTACACCATGTTTTTCCACTGTAACTGGAGCTGCACAGCAGCCCCAGTTACAGGGGAAATCAGCCCTCTCATAGTGACGATTGTCACTAATAGGGCTGTGCTGGGTCTAGTAAGACCCATCAGCAGTCTGCCACTAACGGCACAAGGTGATCATGTGACCCGCGATCATGTGACCAGTCATATGATCACCGGGAGGAATAGAGACAGCGCCGCTGCTGCTGTCTCTATTCCTGTACACAGCGCGCATTCAGCACTGTGTACAAGTGATCAGAGAAGACAGAAGCAGCGAAAGCTGCTTCTATCCTCTCCTCAGGGTCCCCGGCAGTCACTGACAGCTGGAGACCCGACATTCAGCTGCCAGATCGCGCGGGCAGCAAGTTAAAACCCGAGCCGTAGAAAGTCTATGGCTCGGGTTTTAAGGACCCTGACCGCTGGCCGTAAAAATACAGCCAGCGGCCGGGAACCAGTTAATGGCAGAGCGGGGAGATACCTCCCTGCTCTGCCATAGTGTTCAGTGGCATCCCGCTGTAGCAGCCATAGCGGCTGCTAGCGGAGCCTCCGGCCATGGTGGGGGCCCGTGCCGGCGGGCGACACGGCCCCCTCATGCCGCGGGCCCCGTAGCAGCCGCTACTGCTGCTACGGCGGTAGTTACGCCACTGGGCGACCCCCTCTAACAGCTCATCACGCCCCCTGCAACGCCCTGTGCTCCTTTGTGCTCCTATTAAGCCTGTCAGAATCACGATATACTGCAATACATTAGTATTGCAGTATATCGTACAAGCGATCTAACGATTTCTGTTTGAAGTCCCCTTGAGGGAGTAATAAAAAGAAGTAAAAATGAGTTAAATAACGTTTGTTTTTTTAAGTAAAAAAAACTAATTAAAAATTAAAAGTAAAAAAAAAAAAACCTTTTCCAATTTTCCCCATAGATCATAGTAAAAAAATAAATAAATAAACATAATTAGTATCGCCGCATCCATAACAGCCTGAACTATTACAATATATCATTATTTTAAAAAAATTGTAAACGCCAGAATCTCTATTTTTTGTCACCTCATCTCCTACAAAAAATAAAATAAATAGTGATCAAAACGTCGTATGTACACCAATTGACGGAAAAAAAAAAAGTTATGGCTCTCGGAATTTGGCGACACAAAATACATTTTCTTTTTTACACTTAGGCTGGGTTCACACGACCTATTTTAAGGCGTAAACGAGGCGTATTATGCCTCGTTTTACGCCTGAAAATAGGGCTACAATACGTCGGCAAACATCTGCCCATTCATTTGAATGGGTTTGCCGACGTATTGTGCAGACGACCTGTAATTTACGCGTCGTCGTTTGACAGCTGTCAAACGACGACGCGTAAATTGACTGCCTCGGCAAAGAAGTGCAGGGCACTTCTTTGCCACGTAATTTGAGCCGTTCTTCATTGAACTCAATGAAGAGCAGCTCAAGATATACGAGCGTCACAGACGCCTCGTATATTACGAGGAGGAGCATTTACGGCTGAAACGACGCAGCTGTTTTCTTCTGAAAACAGGCTGTCATTTCAGCCGTAAATGACATCTAGCGTGTGAACATACCCTTAGGTTTTTACTTGTAAAAGTAGTAAAATATAGAAAAAACAATATATATTTGATATCACCGTAATCGTATTGACCAATAAAGTTAATATGTTGCTTTAATTGCACAGTAAATTCCGTAAAAACTACGCGCAAAAAACAATGGAGGAATCGCTGTTTTTTTCATTTTCTACCCCACAAATATTTTTTTCCCATTTCCTAGTACATTATATGGCACAATAAATGGTGCTACAAGAAACTACAACTCGTGCCGCAAAAATCAGGCCCTCATAGGACTATATCGACGGAAAAATAAAGAAGTTATGGCTTTTGGAAGGTGGGGAGGAAAAAACGAAAATGAAAATCTGAAAAAGGGCTGCGGCGGGAAGGGGTTAAAAATGAATGAACAAGTAAGTCAATGAATGATTGTATATTTGAATTATTTTGAATAATTAATAGTTTAATGTAAATATACTTATTTACTATTTCGACACTACTCTAAGGCCCCATGCACACGAACGTGCTTTTGCGGCCGCAATTCCCCCGAGAATTGCGGCCCCATTCATTTCTTTGGCCCCCTGCACACGACCGTGGTTTACACGGTACTTGCATGGCCCAGGAGCCTGGACCGCAGAAAGAACGGACACGTGTTTTTACAGCCGTGTTCTGTGGTCCAGGCTCATAGAAAATAATGTACGCGGCCATTTGCACGGCCCGCGATTTGCGGGTGGCTCCCGAGTGACACTCCGTGACTGGCCAACCCGAAAATCATGCCTGTGCACATGGCTACGGTCGTGTGCATTAGACCTAAGGCCCTGTTCACACGGAGGTTTTGCAGGCAGAAAATTCTGCCTCAAAATTCCATTTGGAATTTTGAGACAGATTTTGATCTGCCTGCACGCCGTTTGCCGCGTTTTTTGAGACATTTTTCGCCCCCGCCCATTGAGCATCACAGGCAAAAACGCCACAAAATATGCTTTCTCTGCCTCCCATTGATGTCAATGGGAGGTCAGAGATGTAAGCGCCCGAAGATAGGGCATGTCGCTTCTTTTTCCCAGTAGCGGTTTTTTCCGCTCGCGGGAAAAAAATGTCTCCGCCTCCCATTGAAATCAACGGGAGACATTTTCGAAAAAATGTTGGCGTATTTTCCGATGCGGTTTCCGCGTCAAAACATGTAAAAAAACTGTGTGCATGGCCTTACACATCCAGTTGCTATATTATTCTGTAAATATGTTATTTTATTTGTTTAATCATTTGTGATTTTTTTATTTCCAGAATAATTTTATATATACCGTATTTTTTGGACTATAAGACGCACATGACTATAAGACACACCCAGGTTTTAGACAACAGAAAATAGGATTTGTTTTTATACTTTACTACTTTTACAGAAAAAAAAACTATAGGTTAAAAAAAATTATTTGTTTGGTTTCACCACATTCTGAGAGCCATAACGTTTATATTTTTTCATCGTTTTGAGCGGTGTGAGGGCTTATTTTTTTGTGGGACGAGCTGTAGTTTTTATTAGCACCATTTTTTGGCACATACAATTTTTTTTATCACTTTTTACTTCATTCTTTTTAGCGCTATGGTGACCAAAAAACAATGATTCTAGGGTTTTAATTTTTTTGTTTTTACGCCGGTCACCATGCGAGTCAAATAATGCTATATTATAATAGTTTGGACTTTTAAGGACACAGCGATACCAATTTTTTTTATTTTTTACATTGTGCTTTATTTTCAGCTTATTTTTTTACACTACTGAAAATGTATCAAATTTTTATTTTTTAAACATTTTATAGGTTCCCCTAGGGGACTTGAACCTGCGAACATTAGATCGCTGGTACAATACTCTGCAATACATGGATGAGTTACAAAAACAGCGTAACTTGCTGATCTACGCTGTTTCCGTAACTCCCATAGTAGTGAATCGCAGTTACTGAAGCAGTGTAGCATGCTACGCTGTTTCCAGAAATACTATTCAGTTCTATGGGAGTTACAGAAACAGCGTAGCTCAGCGAGTTACGCTGTTTCCGTAACTCGACCATGTATGTTGTTTTCGTAGCTACCGAGTTCCATAAACAGTGTAGCTCACGGTGCTACGCAGTTTACGTAACTCCCTTTCAATTCTATGGGAGTTACAGAAATAGCGTAGCTCAGCAAACACTTGGCTGTTTGCGTAACTCCCGACCACCTAACCAGGAAGTGTCCGGGAGATATAACAGGGTTTAGGGGACCCCGTTCTAGAGTGCGGTCCCCAGAGGTGGGACCCGAATCTATCTAACATTTATGACATATCCTGTGAATATGTCATAAATGTCCTTCGTGTGAAGACCCTTATAAATGCCGCGGTCGCTATTGACCGCGACATTTAACTAGTTAAACAGCCAGTAACAGCGCCATCGCTCTTCCTGGCCATTAGAGCAGCGTGTCAGCTGTAAAACACAGCTGACACCTGCAGTGTATGGAGCGGGCTCAGTGCGTGAGCCCGCTCCAAACATCATTCCCTCCCCGCTCCATGATGTGTCGGCACATCATGGGTCGGAAAGGGGTTAAGTAAGAAGCGGTACGGGGGCCTGGCGGTGCCGAGTCCCTTGACTGCCGACTATAAGGCGCAGGGACTTTTTAGCAAGATTTATTCTTGCTAAAAACTGCGTCTTATAGTCCGAAAAATACGGTATATATATATTATTACTGAAACGTTCCCAGGATAAACACTTAATAAGCATAGAGTTGTTTACTTGCATATGTGAACAGGATGTCATATTTTGAGACCAGAGTTGTTAATAATGAAATCACAGATATTGGCAGCACTGGATACCCAGGTGCCGTTTTATTTGGCAAATTGCTGTTTACAATTTCTTTATCATTAATGTCAAAAATAAATTAAAATGTGATATTTCTGTTGTGTATTTCTGTAACATCAGCGTATCTGGTGGTTGAATATCTCACCTGTCAAGCAATGTTTTGGAAAAAAAAATCACATTGTGTTTTTAGAATTATTAAATGTAATGTCGTAGGCAGAAAACTTGATTATTTTCCAACAACCTGATTTCACAAATGGAAAAGCAGCATCTGTTTTCCCACAGCTTCACATATGGCTATCAATGTCGCTTAGAAAAGCTTGTGCAGGTAACTGAAGCAAAAGAACCTCTCTGGAGTGCAACAACCTGAGGGACTGAGAAACAATGCTCCCACATGGTAAACAGTTGCTCTCTAGGAAAAAACAAATGCACTTTTATCAGATGAGGACTCTACTGCGTTCACACTGGAATGCAAACAAAAAATCCCAGACTGAATCGATGTTATATAAATTCTCTTATATTTCAGAGATACAAAAATGTTAATACAAATAACATACTTGAATATTAAAGGGGGTTTCCAGCTTTTAAAAAAATGTGGCTTCTTGTGAGTTAAAATAACAAATATGGCTTTACTTACATTTTAAATCCCCAACCACTTAAGCGCCGAAAATCCTGTGGTCTAGCCAGTCTCTGTTTACATTGCTGCAGCAATGATGTGTTTTGCCCCATGTGACCGTTGCAGCCCATTACTGATCGTAGCAGAGATTGTCAGTCTATCTTTCTGTTCACTGTGTTTGTAAATTGATATTTTTAAGGATTAACGTTTATCAGTGTGTAACTGTATATATAATTTGCATAGAGGCAAGCTACGCAACTACTATGGGGACCACTGTTAAAGGGGTTGTCTCACCCTTTTCAAAATGTGGTCCCTGGGGTTATCAGCTGATCACACCGGGTCCCGCTTCTGCCACCCTGGCAAACAGCTGTTTTTGCCAGGGGAAGCCACTTCTAGCCAGGTATTTCCCTAGCCATGTAGTATCACATGGCGGCCACTCAGATAAATGGCCATCTGTCATGTCCATGCATGGCTGCGGACCGTCAGGTTCACTCACCTCCTGATGGCCGCAGCCATGGGTCGGCGAGCACTGGCCCCAGTCTCCTCCTTAGGAGACGTCAGCGCTCACTTCCACTTACCTCAGCCGGGTCCCGTAGGGTACGTGCGCACGCTCGCGCCCGCTCTTAAAGGGGCAGCGCGCGCACCGGACTTTAGTGCTAAATTAGCCCATGAGCCCCCTGGACTATAAGTAGGGTCCAGCCCCTTCCTGCAGTGCCTGAGCGTTGTTTGTCGTATCCTAGTTTGTCTAAGCAAATGGTCTCCCAGTGTTTTCCAGTTCCCAGTGTATCCTGTATCCTGTAACCTGTATCCCGTGCTATCCTGGTCAAGTGTGGTGCTGAGCTGTAGTCATGCTGTGCTGTATTCCACACCTGTCCTGCTACTCCACGCCTGACGTCTACCCGCTGCCTAGTCCCAGCCGAGCCTGCCTTGCTACTGTCCGAGCTGCCACAGGTACCCTACAACGAACTATAGACTTTGACCTGTGCCCTGTTGGCCAGCTGCCATACTGCCAAGGCGGTACGGCCCAGTGGGTCCACGAACCCTACGTGACACCATCCTTGTAATACAAGGAAATCTCATGCCGTCCAGAACAGAAGCAGCTCAATTTGACTCAAAGCGGGGGGTCCCGAGTGGAAACCCCCTCTATGACGTCTATATGCCCTAATAGAGCATACAGTGCCTTGAAAAAGTAATTAGTACTCTTAGTGTTTTTCCTAATTTGTTGCATTACATCCTTGAAATAATATCGATTTTTTTTGGGGGGGGGGGGGCTTGTAAAATTTCAATATGCCTACCACTTTTAAAGTGCACAATATGAAACAGGATTTCTTCAAGAATTTCCCTGTATTTACTGCCACCCATCTTCCCTACAACCCTGAACATTTTTCCAGTCCCTTCCAGTCCACAGCATGATGCTACCACCACAATGCTTCACTGTGGGAATAGTGTTCTTGGGGTGATGGGAATTGTTGGGTTTGCACCATTCATAGTGTTTCCCATGATGGCCAAAAAGTTACGTTTTAGTCTCACCTGAGACTATGTGTTTGGGGAGTCTGCCACATTCTGTTTGATGAACTCGTATTTTTCTTTTGGCCAGGATTGGTCAACAGGGGGTGTAACTATTCATACATTTATTGGACAACAGGATTGTGCAAGCACAAAAGCCAAAAGATTTTTCCTCCCACTAACTGTATGGCAAAAAATTCTATAAAATAAGAAAAACTTTATTAATGTCACTAATATCATAATATATTTAATTACTGTATTAACCACATACAAAACAGACAATTGTGTTAAAAAGTCTACATGGACTACCATTAATTGACAATATTTTTGCAGTCTCGATAAGGGTGACAGAGGATAGTTATTTTGGGTTAAACCCCTTTCTTTTATTGAAAAATTACTTTTTGATGTTTTCACTTTCCTGAAGGATTTGATGGACTGCCAGATAGTAAATGGAGGCATTCCTCCCAATAGTAACAGATTATAATACCAATACAGACGGACAAATGTTTTGATATTGCCATATAATTATGAACGCTGAAAATGTCACTAAGCCAAAAGGATTTAATCCCTAAATAATACCAGAGGCTAAGGCCTCATTTACACGAGCGTGTGCGTTTTGCGTGCGTAAAAAACGCAGCGTTTTGCGTGCGCAAAAGGCACTTGACAGCTCCGTGTGTCATCCGTGTATGATGCGTGGCTGCGTGATTTTCGCGCAGCCGCCATCATAGAGATGAGGCTAGCCGACGTCAGTCACTGTCCATGGTGCTGAAAGAGTTAACTGATCGGCAGTAACTCTTTCAGCACCCTCGACAGTGAATGACGATCACCATATCGAGTAACCTGTTTAAAAAAAAAGAGGTTCGTACTTACCGAGAACTTCCCGGCCGTTGCCTTGGTGACGCGTCCTTGGTGACGCGTCCTTGGTGACGCGCCTCTCTTGACATCTGGCCCCACCTCCCTGGATGACGCGGCAGTCCATGTGACCGCTGCAGCCTGTGCTTGGCCTGTGATTGGCTGCAGCTGTCACTTGGACTGAATTGTCATCCCGGGAGGTCAGACTGGAGGAAGAAGCCGGGAGTTATCGGTAAGTCAGAACTTTTTTTTTTTTTTACACGTTCACGTATATTGGAATCGAAAGTCACTGTCCAGGGTGCTGAACCAGTTTAACTCTTTCAGCACCCTGCACAGTGACTGTCTCCTGCCGGGTTCGGTCAAAACGAGTTCGGCCGAACCCGGTAAAGTTCGGTTCGCTCATGTCTAAGACACTCCGTTCGGATGTTTGTAAACAGAAAAGCACGTGGTGCTTTTCTGTTTACATTCAGTTTGACAGCTCTTGCGCGAATCACTCAGTTCGCACGGAAGTGCTTCCGTGCGACCTTCGTGGTTTTCACGCACCCATTGACTTCAATGGGTGCATGATGCGCGAAAAACGCACGATTATAGAACATGTCGTGAGTTTTACGCAACGCACTCGCGCTGCGCAAAATTCACGCATCGTCTGCACTGCCCCATAGAGTAATATAGGTGCGTACGACACGCGTGAAAAGCACGCGCGTCGCACGCGCGTATATTACGCTCGTGTAAATGAGGCCTAATACTGATAGCACCATAGGTTAATTGATTGCTAAATAGCAAATGGAGGTATCGTTGCCGATAATTGCCCTGTGTAAACAGGGGAACGATCAGCAGATGACCGAGCAAACGCTCAATCATCTGCTGGTCGTATTGTTTTAAAAAAGTTAAATATTATTGTTGTCGGCAGCACATCTCCGTGTGTAAACAGGGTGACATACTGCCGACATGATAATAATGGATGGGGACGAGCGATCGGAGTAATGTCCGCTCGTCCCCATCCATAGCTCCATGTAACAGGCCGCTTATCGGCCGATGTAAAAGGGCCTTTAGGGAAAATGTCAAAGTTCACTATTATAGAGTAATATCAAAGATAAGTGATATGTAACTAAGTTTGTACCTAACAGGTCTGCTTTACTTAAGAGGTCGGTTATGTGTGTTTTTAATATAGATAATAAAATTCTTTTCTGCACCTATGGTGATGTCAAGATCAAACTCCAGACGTCTCACAAACAGCGTCCCTCTGCCATACGAACCTTGTCTGTGCTCTACATGTTATTATTTTTGTTCCCATATGATAATATAATGGCAGTGCAGTACATGCATGCTGGTAAGAAGTTCTCTGTCCCTAGTGATGTCCCTATTGTGGAAATCACCTGTAAAATATTGGTTGATTCATTTTTGTGGAATTTTTCATATTCATCTATCCCAAGGGTGATGGGATGTCACCAATTTGGTGATATTGTCTCTGTATTTTTTTCCGGTATGACCCCACCAGATGTTCTAGTTGCGGATTGTCCTCCAATCTGGGGATGCCGGCGTGGTGTTCATGTGGGGGAGATCATATAGGTTTTTCATTCTTTGCTTTTATTCTGTTTCTGTTATAGGAATAGGTGAATGCTGAATGGGTTACCCGAGGACTTAAGGTGATTATGGGATTACTGTGGTACTATAATGATATTGGCATGTCCTTCCCTATTCAATGATTGAAAAATAGGCCCCTTGGTAATAACGTCATTTATTTCAGGCGCATTGTCTCTTTTGACTCCTGTCCGAGCGGTTGTCATAGAGCCTGGAAGCCTGTATACATGTTTTACGTGATAATGCGACATGCTGGTCACATGTAGTAGGTATCCAGGATGCTAGACACTAGTGCGCGAAGACGTGGCACACGTAGTGACACAGTGTCCTGTGAGCGCAGTATCCAGGAGAAACTAACGCTGGTATTATTTAAGCAGAGGCTCGCGCATGAGCAGTAGGGATGACTGAACGCCGATTTGATGTATGTATCTATATCTTTGATCAAACTGCTTTATTTGGGTTGAGAGTCCGGGTTTCCATCTTTAAAATCTCTTTAGGTGAATAAATATATATCTGATGCACATATTTATGTATGAAAGTGTCAGGGATCATTACCATGTATATTGTTTGCAAAAATATTATCCTTACATATATATGTATGTATATATCAGTATATTACACATAGAGATTGGATCTATGGAACACAAAGGAGTCTGCATGACGGACATGCCTATGGAGACACCACCCCTGGAATGCAAGAGGAGTGTACAGAAGAACTTACAGCTGAATAGAGTCAATGGGGCTCAAGCACGTCCCACATCTCTAGGGAGGAGTTTTGTGTTTCTTTCTTTGTTCAATAAAGAAGTTCAGTTCACTTCCTACCTGACTGAGGGAGGACATCTACCAACTTGTCTGCGTGGTATATTTTCTCCATGCATGCCCTCAGTTCCAATTTACAGAGGTGGTTATTCGGTGTGGAATAACAGGAAGAAGGAAGTTTAACCCTGACATTTGGCGCCTGAACAGGGACCACACTTGAGGGGATCTCAGAATCCGGACAATCGACAATCACAGGGTGAAACAGACGACCCAGGACTGCCCACTGAAAGAGCCTGATCACCTCCACAATAACACGGTAAGTCAGTTGATTTTATTAATCTTCGACTTATCTGTGTTAGTGGACGGTCTTGTGGGAATATGTATAGCCCTTGTCGATTGGCTGGATTATCTCAGGCGACAGGAGAGACATCCCCGCTGTGTGGTCACGAACCCGTAAGAAATTAGTCGCGCCCGACTAACCATCCTCTGGGTAATTAGGGACTAGATAGAAAATATAACCTGTTTTATACAGGGGCACGATAAGTCGTGAGTAATTTTCCAGCAAGACCTGTGAGTTGCAGACTGGGGGATTGTAATATTCCAGCTAGATTTAATAAAATTGCAGACTGGGGATTGTAATATTCCAGCGAGATGTAATACATTGCAGACTGGGAGATTGTAATATTTAGGCGAGACCTAGAGAGAGTTGCAGACTGCGAAATTGTAATATTTCCGGCTAGACCTAGAGAGTTGTAGACCGAAAATTGTTATATAAATTATGTGTATAATATAGACTGTTCGAATGGATGGTTTACGGTCCATATTCAAATAATCAGGATCACCCGTACCCGGACGATCCTATTCGTATGATTTGGTGAAGCGAATGGAAGTAAGTTTAATAACGATATTCAAAAAGTTTTGTGGGAATATTAAATACTGGGGTTAAGTTTTATGTAAAGTTCTGGACCAACCACAGCATTGGACTATTGGAGGCGTCAGTATTATGTTTGTGTAAATGATAACTTCTTGGTGCAAGTAGATTCCCATTTGAAAATATTTTTGTTGTGAAAGGAAAATTTTAGAGCAGAGAATTCTGTGCAGTATATATGTGCATGTATAGATATATATAAAGAACTAAAATGAGTTTGCACGTATCATTTCTAGTTACTGTTCAATGCGAACGTTTAATGTAAAGATGTTATTTGTTAATGTTTTTCTTCAAATTAATTATCTGATTAAGATCAATTACTGATTATGCGATGAAAAACTTGTTCTCCACAGAAAGTGTCCTACTGGGAGCGGAAGGCGTGAGAACCAGATTCTAACAGAATGTGGACGGATAAAGGAAGGTAAACCGGTAGCACCCAAGGCACTCTTGATGGCACTTGCATTGATGGTGTATGACCTCACATATGCCCCAAGACTGCAAGGATCGATGTGGTAAGATCTAATTGGTATGTCCCAGGCTTTACAGCTGATGCTGCTAAATTCTGTTAGAGCTGTTTGATTTGCCTACAGAACAGTCCTGGCAGACCGGTGCCAACCTTATCATACCCGCCTCCCACAAAGAGAACAGACCTTGAGAGGCCTTCCCAGGTAGAACGAACCAGAGTAGGGGGAGAAAAATTGGTTTGAGACACTTGTCAGATAAACATGTGGAATCTGTGTATATTTCTGTGAATAGGAGATGTTCCAGGTAATCAGCTGAGATCAAGGTATAAATCCTGCTGGAAAGTGTAAAACACCAAGTGCAAATATAATGTACCCAGTAATTACACATCTTCTAGGTGCCCTGTCCAGTGGAACAGAGAAGTTTTTCTTACATAAAGGTGTTTGATGTAGTTTAAGGGCCTGTCATTATTATTGTATGTACTTAGAACAACGTTTATAGTGTATGCGGATGATGTTATCACCAGATTAGCATTTATTTTAACAATTGACAAGGTTTGGGTCCCTGGCAAGTGCCAGTAAACATGAACCAAAAGACTTTTAATATAATGAACTCCATCACTGAGATGCGGCAGGCGCAGCCTGAGCCAGCACAACGCGTTTATCATGAACTGATGGCAGTGTCACAATTCTAAGCAGCCGCCCAGACAAGTAACTTACCAGAGGAAGAGGATAGATACGGAGGGTTTGTGGTAGTCACAATAAAACTCCACTACTCCGTCTACGTGGGATCTCACCCCAGGCTCACAGCATGAGGTGCTATGTACAGCCCGGTGACGTATACTAAAAGAGACGGTGTCTGACAGATGAGAAGGACCAAACCAAGTCCTGATGACATCAGCAAAGATCAAAGTAAAGACCAAAGACCTGAGTGAATCCGTCAGCAGTATCAAGTGTTTTAATAAGTAAGTGATCAGGTGGAGGATAATAATAAATCCCCACTGGACACCACTGTACAGTCTGACTCGACAGAAGACAGAAGACAGGAGAAGAAGAGGATGATGATGTACAGGACTGGCAATGAACTGATGGGACCCAAAACCTGAGGGTGATAGCATGAGATTGGTGATAACATTATATTATTAGTTAAGGCCCTATTGTTTATATTGTCTGAGGTTTATAATTATAATGTGTGTAAATATGCTGCAGCACTGCAAATTACAATCTGAGCAGTTTTATGTGGAGGTGTGAGGTGAAGGTAACTGGTTGTTGTCACTCATATGTAAGAAGTACATGGCAGCAATGACAGCCCGGAGGTTATGTTACCCGGGTGTCTTTAGGTTTGGGGAAGATGCTGCCCATGACCTGTTGTATCTGCAGGGGTAAAAGTCCCATTAGGACAGTAAGTGACAGTGCGACAATCATTACCATTAATAAAAATGTAGACTGGATTAATTATATATATTACAACCAGCAACGGTTTGTAGATTATAACAAGACAACCATCCTGTATCCTGAGGAGAATAAGGAAAGATAGGACCACTCCGAAACCTTGGAAGTCCAGGTACAAAGGAGGGCTACCCATAAGGAGTAGCTCGTCTCAAGCTGGTGAAGAAATCCAAAACCCCTACCCGCCTGGTTCGAGTGGTCAGTGGTAGGTTGATAGGCAAGACTCAGGGATAGAGTAATAGAGTAATAATATTTTTAGGGGGGACTGTCAGGGATCATTACCATGTATATTGTTTGCAAAAATATTATCCTTACATATATATGTATGTATATATCAGTATATTACACAAAGAGATTGGATCTATGGAACACAAAGGAGTCTGCATGACGGACACGCCTATGGAGACACCGCCCCTGGAATGCAAGAGGAGTGTACAGAAGAACTTACAGCTGAATAGAGCCAATGGGGCTTAAGCACGTCCCACATCTCTAGGGAGGAGTTTTGTGTTTCTTTCTTTATTCAATAAAGAATTTCAGTTCACTTCCTACCTCACTGAGGGAGGACATCTACCAACTTGTCTGCGTGGTATATTTTCTCCATGCATGCCCTCAGTTCCAATTTACAGAGGTGGTTATTCGGTGTGGAATTGCTTAAGAAAGACCCACACCAGGGTCGAAACGTCACTCTTTATTATGGTGGAATAAAAGTTTTATCACTTTTTTGATATCTTGAGAATCGTGTGCTGTGCTTTTTCTGCATTTTATAGAGGATCCAGATTTTATTTTTTATGACAAATTGTTTATTTAAATTTTTAAGTAAATAGAAAAATAAATTATACAAAATAAAATAAGATTAAGGAGTTGTACAAAAGCATCAGAGGTCAAGAATGTTTTACAACTATGCACATAAAGGATAAAGGATTCCCAATTATATAGAGAAATTGTTGCTAGTATAGTAATATTGACATAGTTAGTTAGAATGAATGAAATGCATTACAAGACCTCCAGTAATACAATATATAAGGTTTACAGACAACCAGTAATTGAACATAAACTTAACAGGAGCAATAAGGCTTCATTCACATCTGCGTCAGGGCTCCTTTTTAACGTTCCGTTTGAGCTTTCTGTCGACAAACGGAAACCATTGGCACCTCTGGTTTCCGTTTGTGTCAGTCAGGGCTCTCTTCCGACGGAAAGCTCAGACGGAACGTCGGAACGGAGCCCTGACGAAGATGTGAACAAAGCCGAACATTGTCAATAACATTTGGAAACCCTGCCAATGGATCTATTGTATTATAATGCTAAACCTAGAGAACTTCTATAAAATCGTTATCAAGCTATGAGGATAATGTCAGAGCATTAAAGTTAAGCCATTTGGACCATTTATATGTAAATATCTATAGTGCATGCAGTCTTGTTGAAATTAAATGTTCCATAATACAGTTGGATTGAACTTTTCGTATAATTTCTACCCTGTCCGGTATATTAGTGCTTTTCCACCTCTGGGCAATACTTGTTCTTGCTACTGTCCACACATGAGCAATAATTGTACTGTCCTCATTAACAAGATTGTCTAATTTTAGGGAAAGAAGAGCTACCCCTGGACCCCAAGGAACTGGAAATCCAAGGACACTATTTAACAATTTTGTTTCTCTGTCCAGAAGGGGACAATGAGGTCACACCTCCACCATAAATGTAGTAGAGAACCAATGGAGTGTTGACAGCGCCAGCAGTTGCGAGAAACATTGGGGAATAATTCAGACAAGCGATATGGAGTCATGTATCATCTATATAGCAGCTTTCTTGAAGCTTCCAGGTGATTCACACAACGAGAAGACTTGGAGCATATTTGAAATGCCGCCTCCCATTGTTTAGAACTGAATAAGCACCCTGGTTCTAATTCCCATTTTTGCATGAAATTAAGTGTAGAGGGAGAAGTTTCCTGCTGGTGGAGTATCTCATAGGGTTTAGAAATACCCTTGGACGTCAGTTCAGGATTATAAAAGTATTGTTCATACCTTGAAAGAAGGCCAGTAGTTTCAAATTTAACAGAAGAAAGAAATTGCCTCAAGGCCCTTTAACACAGTCTGATAAGCGGCCGATGCAGCGAGTGCCGATCAACGAGACATCGTTGATCGGTGCTTGTTTGCTCTGGTCAAACGGAGCTATGGATGGGGACGAGCGGTCACTACTCCGATCACTCGTCCCCATCCATTATTATCACAGGGAGATGTGCTGCCGACAACGATAATATTTCACTTTTTAAAACGATACAACCAGCAGAAGATCGAGCGTCTGCTGATCGTTCGCCTGTTTACACGGGGCAATTATCGTCTGCCCGATAATCCTCCTGTGTAAACCTTTAGTTGGAGGTACTTATAAAAATCATAAGACTGTAGATTATACCTGGAAGTTAGTGTAGAGAAAGGTAATAAAAGGTTGTTTTCATACAATAGATTCAATGAGACATTACCCTTAGTAATCCAGTCAGTGAAATTCAAGTTAGGGATACAGCGCTGCACCATGTCTAAAAAGACAATGCTACAGCTAAGTGGGAGAATAGAGGCATTATTAGACACCCCTTTCCACACCTGAAGAGTCGCTTTAATTGTGGGTGATAAATTACCTGACATACACTCCCCCATCCTAGAAGTGGCCAACACAACTCGTAGGTTAGGGCATTTTAGTATGTGAGCCTCAATTTCCACCCAACATTTATTCAGGTCACATATCCACCAATGTTTCAGTTGAACAAGGACGGTCACATAGTAGTAAGCAGTGATATTCGGGTACCTCAGACCCCCATTATCTATAGGCAAATGCAGTGTTTTCGGTGCTACTCTCACTGTTTTTCATTCCAAATAAATCTTGTGAAAACCGTTTGTATACGCAATAACAGAGATTTGGGAAGTGGAATTGGAAGGTTCCGAAAGTAGTAGAGCACTTTAGGGAGCAATAACATTTTAAACGCTGATATCTGGCCCATCCAGGACAAGGGAAACCAGGAGTAAGATAAGACATCTTTATTTAAGGTTTGCATCAAAGTATTAGAATTCATACAGTAGATACCAGCTTTCTACATGGAAATGTGAGAAAGATGCCCAAGTAAGGTATCGCTCCTTCCGACCATTTAATGGGAAATTTGTTTTGTATTTTCATCTGTGTATTTTTAGGGATACCCATATTTAGAATTAAGGATTTTGAGGCATTAACTTTATAGTAGTTGATCTCTCCAAGCTCCTGAATGAGCTTAAATACTTGAGGTAATGTATTGCTAGGGGTGGATAAACTCAATATGACGTCATCCGCGAAGAGACCTATATGGTGTTCAGTAGGGCCTAAAAACACCTTTGATATGTGGTGACATTTTGACTGCTGTAGCAAATGACTCCATGACCATAGTGAATATCATAGGTGAGTCCGGCAAAAATACTCCTCCTCCAGAAGGGACTTTCCTTCTGTCCATCGTACAGATACGATTTATTCCAACTCGACATGGACTTAAATCGTCTCTACTGATCCCTATGCCTCCGGGTCTATTTCTCCAACTTGGAGGATTTCTCGAAGTATCGAGGGTATACCAGCCAACCCCACGATGAACCCCGCCATAACCTCCAGAGACTTTGGATTAAGAAACAAGAGTTTCTTTAACCCACCAAAGAATTCACCAGCACTGGAGACTTTCATTAATCTGATCCACAGAGATGTGGACAGGTTCCACCATGATTTTAGTCTGGGCCATTTCAAAAGCCAGACTAATCTTAGCGACCTGGACAGACAAGCCTTGTCTTCCCTTACCGAAGACAAGGATCTGATAATTAAACCGGCGGACAAAGGGGGTGCCATTGTGGTTAAGGATAAATCCACTTACCACAATGAGATCCACAGACAATTACAAGATAATTCTGTGTATTTGCCCGTTAACCAAGACCCCACTAGTAGCGTTGCTTTAAAAATTCAAAACATCCTCGAAAAACATAGGAATTTAGGCACAATAGACCAAGACACAGTATCGTACCTAACCAATAGACATACGGTCCTATCTGTATTCTATACACTGCCGAAAATTTACAAGGGCTTAGACAATCCACCAGGCCGACCTATAGTGGCATCAACAGATTCCATCTTCACACCACTGTCAAAATTTATGGAGAAATTACTTACTCTTCTCGTTAAAAATACTAGATCATTCATACTAGATACTTCTGACTTTCTGGGGATCATACACAGACTTGACAAACTTCCTTCAGACTCTATTTTAGTGATCCTAGATGTTTGTAGCCTATACACGTCGATAGTACATCAAAAAGGACTACTAGCAGTGAAAGAAATATTAACTCAAACAGGCAAGGATACTAATATCATAGACCTCAGTATTGATCTACTAACTATAATTTTGACTGAAAACTATTTTCTTTTTGAAGATACATTTTATATTCAGGGGTACGGCAATGGGGTCCAACGTGGCACCTCCTTATGTGAATTGTTTCATGGCCCATTTTGAGGAACAATACATATATCCGAATACTGAATTTAAGGAACACGCATTGCTATGGAAGTGGTACATTGATGAAGTTTTTTGCATTTGGAGAGGCTCCATGGAATCACTATTGGGGTTCACAAGCCACCTCAATAGTGTCTGGCCTGAACTTCAATTCACACTCAGTCAGGATTTGACCAGAATCAGCTTTTTAGACACCATGGTCATTAAAGATGACGAGGGCCACCTTACCACAGATCTCTTCTCAAAAGAGACAGATAGAAATGGCCTTCTACACTACCGCAGCTGTCATCCCCTAGCGACCAAAAAATCACTACCTAAGTCACAATATCAAGGATAGTAGACAATATCGAAAACAGGGTCCTAAGAACCGCCAACATGACCCAGAAATTCAGAGATAGGGGCTATCCCAGGCAGACATTATTGGAAGCACAACGCAATACTACCACCAACAGGACAGTCGAGAAACCGAAACGTATACCATTTGTCCACACATACCATCCCTGCTCATATAAAGTCCACCACATCATCCGTAAACACTGGCCGCTCCTTAGGGAAGCCTATCCAAACATCCCAGAATTTCAAGCCCCATTCCTTCCATGTACCAAAAGACCACAAAATCTGAAGGACAGATTGGTAAAAGCGGATGTGGGCTCTGCAAAGAGACTACCCAGGCAAACGTTCATTAATACCCCCAAGAAGGGGACTTTCCCATGTCGATCATGCCTGCAATGTTCTCACATAATTAGGGGAGACACTATACAACATCCACGAACTGGCCAACGCATACCTGTCAAAGAATATTTCACTTGCAACACTAATTATGTTGTCTATACGATAAAATGTCCTTGTGGACCAGCTTACATTGGTGAGACAACACAACGGATACGAGACAGAATTGGACAACATAAAAGCAATATAAGCTGTAGTAAAACACTTTTACCGATCCCAGCCCACTTCATTTAGAAAAGACACAACATCTCACAGTTACAGTTACAGGTATTAGAACACATACCAGTTCCAAGAATAGGAGGGGATAGGATAAAACATCTTAAGGCTATGTTAACACGGAGTATTTTGGGGGAGGAATATCTGCCTCAAAATTCCGTTTGGAACTTTGAGGCAGATTTTTGTCTCCCTGCACGCCGATTTTCGCGCCGTTTTTCGCCCGCGGCCATTGAGCGCCGCGGGCATAAAACAGCGCAAAATACGCTTTCTCTGCCTCCCATTGAAGTCAATGGGAGATCAGAGGCGGAAGCGCCCGAAGATAGGGCATGTCGCTTCTTTTTCCCGCGAGGCAGTTTTACTGCTCGCGGGAAAAAGACGCCGACACCTCCCATTGAAATCAATGGGAGGCGTTCTCGGGCCGTTTTTGCCGAGTTTTGCGACGCGGTTTCCGCGTCAAAAAACTCGCCAAAATACCCCGTGTGAACATAGCCTAAGCGTAGAGAAGCTTACTGGATCCACAGGTTACAGACACTGGAACCCCGCGGCCTAAATAGGGAATACGAGATTGGTAGCTTTCTATAACAATCAAACACATACCATAGAGTTTTACAATTTATATAACAGAATGATTCTATATGATATATACTAATGGTTTCTCTCATTATCTTTCACCAGACACACTGAACTTCACTAAGGGGACACACTACTTCTACCCTTACAGGACTGTGACCACGGTATCCTTAGCGATGGAGTATTTTATCAGACAGTGTAGCACTTTGAAACTTCTATACTGCTCCAATCTCATTTCTCAAAAACATATATCAGCATTTTAATATCTAACAGTTACACTTACCCCTTAGCTTCAAAAGATCATCACGTAGAGATCTACAGTATAATTATGGTGCTTTATTTTGCTATATATACAGACATGCATATTACTAAGATTAAAATAGTCACTGATCACGTATGCCATTCATATACACTGCATAGACATATTATCTTATCATACATGGGCAAGCATTTGCCCTATATCTTTCTATGGTTTCTACAAGTCCACCAGAAAATACTCACATTTCCCTGCCATATAGGATTATTCCTACTACATACCTGGATCGTCTACATTTTATTTGCTGCACATAACTCCTAAAGTGTCATGCTGTAAGCCGGCTTCAGCATGATACGTAAGTGACCGCCACTTCACAGACCGACACACCCACAACACACCCACAACCCTCTAAAGCCAATCAGAGTTACATACCTCATGACGAAGGCTATCATAACGCCGCTCACTGCCCAAACCACTCCACATAAAATGGCCACCTCCAGCCAGGTTCGTCTGCGCCAAATATAGCGGTTAGCCGCTACCTAAACAAGCAGCGCCAACGACTGGATACTTCAGACACCAGGAGGAATAAGGTAATTCTGTAGTACTTTACATCGTTGGAGAGCAGTACGTCATTCCTTTAGAGTTAGTCGGAATGACGTTTGACATCTGCGATCCAGTAACTCTAGCAACACACAAACATAAACATACAGTCTAGAGTTAACACATGACCAAGCCAAAGGCACACACAACTAACTACTAGATACTCCAAAACTACACTCTACAATACTCTCTAAACTACTACACACCACTAACTACTAGATACTCCAAAACTACTCTCTACAATACTCTCTAAACTACTACATACCATTAACTACTAGATACTCCAAAACTACACTCCACAATACTATCTTAACTTCCTCCATATCTGATATGCATAAATTCAGCTCTTTAACAGAAAATTACAGATATTAACCCTATGTTGTCTTCTCCTAAAGCCTGTCCTCCGCAATGCTACATTGAATCACTATATTCCACCTGAAATGCCCTGGCAATGTTTCCTGTGTCAGGTTGTCTGTTTCTTTATGTACATACAATATATACTATATTATGAAAAATATACTGCATTTTGCAAACGTTAGGCTTAATAACAGATTTTTTTACATTACTTTCTATGTTGTACTTAGCCTATGAACGATGCCTTAATACATGCCATAGACATTGTTCCCATTCATTTTTACGTTTAATATATTTATTTTCGTTTTCATTTTTTTATTTTCCCTAATTTTACTTCTATTTTTGTATTAATCTACATGATGCTAACTAATTGTGTTACAATGTGTTTTACTTTTTTTTAGTGCCTGATGAAGGTGTAAATTTCGACCGAAACGTCGCACTAAAACCTCTGGCATCATCTAATAAAATAAAACATTTAAAAATTGGCAAGAATCACGAATTTGTGTGCCGAATACTTCTTTCGTTGAGTCTTGTGGTCTATTAAAGTTTTCCCGTATTGACAGCGAAATCAGAGCGTAGTCCGAACATTACAAGCAACCAATAGAGACAGAGTGAACTCGATTTATAAGATCCTTATGTACAAGAAAGAAGTCAATTCTCGTATAAACCCTGTACGAATTAGAATAAAAGGTGTAGTCACGGTCATTATAGTGATGCCATCTCCAGACATCAAAAAGCCCATGTTTGTGCAAAGTAGTAGAAGCTGGAGTAGGTTCTTTGCAACCAACAATGGATGTAGAGTCCATGGTAGGCCACAATGTCAAATTAAAATCCCCCACCGCTATCAATGAATCTTTCTTATGTTGATTTGCTAAAGACATCATTCTACGCAAAAAAACTATGTTGTTTAGAATTAGGTGCATATACAGATAGAATAGTATACTGGATATTATTAATAAGACAGAATAGCATAACTTAACGACCCTGTTTATTAATAAGTGCAGTTTGTAGGTGGAAAGCAACTGAATCATGTACAGCAATGTAGTCTCCACACATTTTACCTGTGGCAGGAGCTGAAAAAATGTGCCGAAACTTTTTGTATTTAAGCCTATGAATATCATCTTTTGTTAAGATGCATTTCCTGAATGCATAATATGTCCGCTTGAGAAAGTAGAGCTTTAGACCACAATTTAGAGCATTTGAATGGGGAATTTAATCCCTTAAAGGCAATGTGTTGCCAGAAAAACATGTTTTGTTTTTTTAAATTAAACATTTAGTGTGTGGGTGATTAAACATTGTTCAAATTTTTTTTATTTTTTTCACGAGTCAGGAAATATTATAAATTAATTCTAATTTATAAAATTTCCCATTTCTGGTCACTAGATGGAGCTATTCCCAAAATTGCAGCATTGCAAAATTGGGTAAAAAGCCCTCGCTCTAGTGAGCTCTCAGCATCCCCCCTCCTTTATCCTGGCTAGTGCCGGGATAAACGAGGGGTTTGAACGGTGTAACCTCCTACACTGTGTGTCGCCATTTTTTGAGCTAACACACAGTGTAGAAGGTTTACATACAGTAGTAAACACACACAAACACGAACATACATTGAAATCTCTTACCTGCTCCTGCCGCCGCGGCTCCCTCCGGCCCGTCCGCTCCGTCTGCTGCCGCTGGTCCAAGTGCACAAGTCCAGAAGCCGCGACCGGAAGTAGTAATATTACTGTCCGGCCGCGACTTCCGGTCCACAGGAAAATGGCGCCGGACGGCGCCAATTTCAAAGTGGACTGTGTGGGAGCGGCGCATGCGCAGTTCCCACACAGACGCCGTACACACAAGTGAATGGGACGGGAGCCGTTCGCAGTCCCTATGGGACTGTGGCTGCCGTATTCCATGTCTGTATGTGTCGTTAATCGACACATACAGAAATGGAACAAAAAATGGCAGCCCCCATAGGGAAGAAAAAGTGTAAAAATAAGAAAAAGTAAAACACAAACACACAAATAAATATAAACGTTTTTAATAAAGCACTAACATCTTTAACATATAAAAAAATAATTTGTGATGACACTGTTCCTTTAACATTGTGTGATACAATTTTAAATACCACTGTCAAAATGTGAGAATTGCGTAGGCCCAGCTAAACAGTCAACCATCAAGAAAATGAGAGTCTCCATAGTAGCAACAACACGAGATACATGAATAGGATAACAGCTTATTCTAGAAGCGAGGTAAAATAATATCCAGAGGCAAGGATTCTACCAAGTACAAATAAAACAACAAAACATTGAAAAGTCTCTGGGAGTCTTGGCACGTCCAGGCCAAGAAACTCCAAGTACAGAGTTACATTCTAAGTTGGGGTCCAGGTAAAACATACCAGGAAGTAAAAGAAAATAACATGGGGTTCACAGCATTTAGCTTCCTGCCTATACAAAAACCTAAGGAGAAACAAATGTTAGATCAAAGAGTCCTCACCCTCACTGGAACTTGGACGTTGAACATGGAGATGATCGTATGGTCAAGTCGTCTCCTTATTACTGTGCGACACAGTTTCCCAGTCTTTAGATCGAATAGACGGGACTGTCCCAGACCCTCATGGTGGGGAGTCAGAAGAAATCGGTAGGTCCCACTCCTTGCAGAGTAGTGCTGCATTTTCCGGAGTATTTGCTACAACCTTGGAACAATTTTTGGATATGTGGAGCTTGACCGGGAAGCCCCATTTACATGGTATGCCTTGAGCTCTAAGAATCTTGGTGCTGTGAGCAAAAGCTCTCCTCCTGGCTAGGGTCACCGCAGAAAGGTCTGCAAAAATGGAGATCTGTTGAAATCTTGGAGGTAAAGTGGCTCAGAGCGAGAAGCTTCCACTAATCTTTCTTTAATGTGAAAGAAATGGATGCATACTATGACATCTCTGGGAACAGAGGGCGGCAAACTCTTCGGTTTACGTAAGAGATGCACCCTGTCAATGGTTAGATCTGCTGGAGAGGCAGATGGGAGCAGGTTTGTGAAGAAGTCCACCATAAAGTCTGTAAGTTGGTCTGCCTTGACCAATTCAGGAATACCCCTGAACCTCAGATTGTTCCCCCTGGAACGGTACTCAATATCAGCAAGTTTAGCTTTAAGAGATTCCATATCCTCTTCCATAGCAGTAGAAACATCCTGCTGTGAGTTCAGACATTTTATGCTCTATGTGCGAGACACTGTCTCCTGTTGATGTAACCTCCGCTTGTAGTTTTCCCATCGCCTTCAACAGTCCACTGTTTAGCGATTTATGCATGTCAACCAATAGGATTCTCATAGTGGCTACTGTCACAGGGAATTCTAAATGAAGAGGTGCAGGGGATATCATGGGAGGGGATGGACGAATATTTTAGCATTTGTCCCACGCAATAGGAGAAGTGTGCAAAGAGGAGACAGGAGAAGTTGCTTTATGTACCTGAGCACATGGTCTGCCACGTCAAATGGCGTTCTCAGAAGTATTAGGCATGACCGGAGAGGCAAGAGCACTGTCAGACGATTCCAGGGAGAGCAGAGGCTCAGATAAGAGGAGATCCCCCACGAATGGAGCGACCTCCTGATGCGGTTGCAGGAGAGAGTCAGACGTTTGTCCTACAGCTTAGCGCATGGCGTCATGTTGGGAGGATTTAGAAGCTGAGAAATACTTTGTCAATTTCAAAGGGATTTTCTTTTTCCTTCCTCTCCCCATGCTGTGATGGGTCACAAGTCTATCAAGGATAAGATGTGTAGGTTTTCAAGTCTAATGAGCCGCGTAGTGCCGCTATATTCGCTGTTCAGGCAGGAGCTCGTGGATCACGCGTCCGGCTTCATGCACTGCTAGCCACTCCACCCGGATCCAGATTTTATTAAGGGCTGGGCGAAGTTATTGACAAATAACACTCTACGCATGATTAATTATCTACTGGATTATTAAAGAATTTTTTTTCAATAATGTCAATGTTACCTTAGAGAAGGAATTAGAAGAAATTCAAACTTTTTCCTCACATCCTGATTGTGTCCCTTGATCTTAAGCTCAAATTATTTTTTAGATACCCTAAAGAATATACTAAAGAAACTAAAGCATAGAAAGGTCATCTGAGAAAAACAGAATTTTGAGACAGGGCAGATATACAAATCTAATAATGGACAAAATAAACACACACCACATGAAAACCTTATACTGAAATCTCAGAAGTTGACTTGTCGGATTCTGAATATATCTTTTCCAATTCTGAACGTCAAAATAATCTAAGATCGACTAAATCGATCGAGATTTGGAAAGAATTATAATATACCATATTTAGTAAAAAATACAACAAGCCAAAGAAAACTACAGGGCTCTTTCAATTCTAAAAAGAATAATTCGAGAGATTTAGCTTCTGAAGTTGAAGAATGCCAGGTCAAAAAATCTCAATTTGTGTCATCCATAATAGCATCAACTGCATTTTTAGCATCTTTTGCTGACTCGCGTCCAGTGTCAATGGATGTAGCCCTTTCACAATTAATGGAGCCCTCACAAGGGATTATACATCCAACTATACTAAGTTCCGCACAATCTCACCAACAACCTTTTTTAGGGAAAGGCCCGGTCCAACTGAGAGACAGAGACAAATGGGGCTATCAAACAACTGCAAAGTAATCCCAAGCAAAAGAGTAACTGAAAAAAAGGGGATTTACAAATAATTAATGTGTCATCTATTAAAGGGAATGTGTCGCTAGAAAGTTATTATTTATTTTAGTTAAACAGTTAGTGTATACATGATTAGACATTGTTATAATTTTTGTACATTTTTTCACAAGTCAGGAAATATTATAAATTAGATTCTAATTTATAACATTTCCCTGTACTGGTCACTAGAGGGAGCAATTCCCAAAATTGCAGCATTGGCATGTGGTAAAGCAACCACATTGCTTTATGCTGCAAAAACACACACACGCTCTAGTGAGCTCACAGAATCCCCCCTCCCTTATCCTGGCTAGTGCCAGGAGAAAGGATGGGATTGAATGTTCAAGCCTCCTACACTGTGTGCCGCCATTTTTTGAGAGAATACACAGTGTAGTAGGCTTACATACAGTGGTTATAACACAAAACATACATAAACATGACTTACCTGCTCCTGCCGCCGCCTCTCCCTCCGGTCTGTCTGCTCCCTCCGCTTGCTTCTAAACACATGCCCGGAATCCGCAACCGGAAGTAGTCATCTTACTGTCCGGCCACGGCTTCCGGTCCACAAGAAAATGGCGCCGGATGTCGCTCTGCCGAAGACCTTCCATTTGGACTGTGTGGGAGAGGCGCATGCGCCGTTACCACACAGACGGCGTACAGCATAGTGAATGGAACGCCTCCCGTTCGCATTCTCTATGGGGCTGTATGTGCCGTATTCCATGTAATGAAAAAAAAATGGCAGCCCCCATAGAGAAGGAAAAGTTTTAAAAAAAAAAAAGTAAAACACAAACACACAAATAAAGAAACTTTTTTTTAATAAAACACTAAAAGCAAATTTATCTAAAAATTTTTTTTCTGCGACACCCTTCCTTTAAGTTGACGTCTTTACAAATTGATGTCAATCGTCCCTACAGCTGATCTTGATAAATCTATGTGGATTAAATATATAATTTATTTGCGAGAAAACTAGCCTTACATAAATTACATAAGCAAAAAAATAAGAATATTGGACTTTTGGAAGAGAATGAAAAAATAGCGATAACAGCTTTAGAGGAATTACTCGTAGAAAACGAGACAGGGTTCATTACATGTGAAGCACCTTACTCTGACCTACATCCAAAATCAAAAACAACTCCAGCCTCTAGTGCCTATAGCAATATAGAGACATTTGTAAAGGGAATAGAAAATTATATTAAAAAAATTGGAACCACATAGCTCATCAAACAAAAATAATGTCTGATTGTGAACTAAGATCTTTTAAAAGAATTACAAGAGAATGTTTAGCTGATAATAAAACTGGCCGATAGGGGGGTAATATCGTCCTTGTGAATAGAGTGGACTATGAACAAATGTGTAAGAAAACACTGTCAGATGAAACCACTTATGAGAAATTAAAAAAAAGACCCTACTAATGACTATATTGCTAAACTGAGACTAATTCTGAAGCACTTTCAAAAAAATTGATCACAATAGACGAACACAAAGTTCTTTTGAATGAACATCCTACTATTTCTAATTTTTATTTGTTACCTAAAATGCACAAAAATAAGATTCCACCACCAGGAAGACCAATAGTATCGGGAAACAATAACTTAACCGAAAAATTAAGCACATATTGATAAAATCATCAAACCATTTGTGTCGACTCTACCATCCTTTTTGAAGGATAAAAAAACATATAGTTAAAGAGGCTCTGTCACCAGATTTTGCAACCCCTATCTGCTATTGCAGCAGATCGGCGCTGCAATGTAGATAAGAGTAACGTTTTTATTTTTAAAAAACGAGCATTTTTGGCCAAGTTATGACCATTTTCGTATTTATACAAATGAGGCTTGCAAAAGTACAACTGGGCATGTTGAAAAGTAAAAGTACAACTGGGCGTGTATTATGTGCGTACATCGGGGCGTGTTTACTAATTTTACTAGCTGGGCTTTCTGACGAGAAGTATCATCCACTTCTCTTCAGAACGCCCAGCTTCTGGCAGTGCAGACACAGCCGTGTTCTCCAGAGATCACGCTGTGTCGTCACTCACAGGTCCTGCATCGTGTCAGACGAGCGAGGACACATCGGCACCAAAGGCTACAGATGATTCTGCAGCAGCATCGGCGTTTGCAGGTAAGTCGATGTAGCTACTTACCTGCAAATGCTGATGCTGCTGCAGAATCAACTGTAGCCTCTGGTGCCGACACGATGCAGGACCTGTGAGTGACGTCACAGATCTGCACTGCCAGAAGCTGGGCGTTCTGAAGAGAAGTGGATGATACTTCTCATCAGAACGCCCAGCTAGTAAAAGTAGTAAACACGCCCCGATGTACGCACATAATACACGCCCAGTTGTATTTTTACTTTTCAACACGCCCAGTTGTACTTTTGCAAGCCTCATTTGCATAAATACGAAAATGGTCATAACTTGGCCAAAAATGCTCGTTTTTTTAAAATAAAAACGTTACTGTAATCTACATTGCAGCGCCTATCTGCTGCAATAGCAGATAGGGGTTGCAAAATCTGGTGACAGAGCCTCTTTAAACAATTACAGGAAATTTCAGTGACCCCCGACACATAGACAACTAGCCTCGATGTGGAAGCCTTATATAGAATTATTAAACATGAATTCGGCATTGAGTCTGTGTCACACTTTCTATCTACACGCTGGAAACTCCTAAAAGATCACAATGAATTTGTGAAAAATGTATTAGATTTCAATTTAAGGCACAATTGTTTCCTCTTCGGAGACACCTTCTACCACCAGCTCAAGGGGATAGCTATGGGGACATCCTGTGCTCCTTCATATGCCAATCTCTTCTTGGGCTGGTGGGAGGATAAGCTTGTCTTTGATGAGGACCTTTTGTTCTACACTCATTACATAGCCTTCTGGGGTTGATACATCGATGATGTATTGATCCTCTGAGAGAGTGAGTCACAATTATTTCAGGATTTTGTCAAAGTTTTGAATAAAAATAATTTAGGTCTTTACTTTATGAGTGAGATACATAAAAACACAAACTTTTTCCCGTATCTGACAATATAGATTGATGATAATCTACATATTCAAACAAAAATTTTTCAGAGACCAAACTCTACTAATAATTTATTAATGTGGAATAGTTACCATCCAGAGAGCCTTAAAAAAAGACATACCAGTTGGGCAGTATTTAAGGGCAAGAAGAAACTGCTCCAGGGAAGAAGATTTTGAAATCGCTAGTAGTGGTCTTTATGCCAAATTTCGAGTGAGAGGCTATTCATGTAAAACCTTAAAAAAAAGCCTGTCATGAAGCAAAAAGTAGAGTTCATAACAAACTCATAAAACAAAAATTTTCGGAGTTTGTGAAGCCCCTAAAGAAAAAGTGATCAGGTGTATAGGGACATTTGACAACCAAAATTGGGATATAAAAAGAATCCTCTCAAAACATTGAGGAATCCCGAGGAGTGATGGCGACTACTGTACTGCCATCAAAACCTATGATAACGTATAGAAGAGGGAGAAACTTTAAAGAATCCCTGGTACATAGTCATCTACATACAAATGGATCAGGATCAGGACAAACATGGCTTTCAAGTAGACCAGATATTTTCTTTAAATGCAGTGATTGTAAAGCATGTGAACAAAATTGGATGTGTCAAAAGAAGTCTAATAATCCAGTAAAAAAAAGAATCTATAACATCCAGAAGCTTATTAACTCTGAGACTGAGGGCATAATTTATGTAGCACAACGAACCAAGAAGGACACCCCACTTGCCAAACTGTTGAAATTTGGCCATCAAAACAATTTGAGTGACATAAAATTCTGGGGATTCAACGGATGACGTTGGGCCCACGAGTCGGTAACCTTGACAATCTATTATTGAAAACAGAAGCTAAATGAATTTACAGATTAGATTCGTTCTACCCAAAAGGGCTAAATGAAGGGTTTTATTTTCACTACATTTTTATAAGTGGCACCATTTATTAGAGTGTTAGCGCGTACTTATAAAAATAGTTTTGGATATTATTTTTATATTTACAATTATGATAAAATAATGTAATGTACTGACTACAAATCATGGCTACTGAATATGAATGAACATTAAAAACTGTATGATTATGATTTAGCTTGTAATAAAAAATGTTAGACGACGTGAGGCAAATAAGTAAATATTGAAATAAATCTACAATAAAAATTCAAAAGAAATAATTCTGCTCTATCTAAATTATGTTATGTATCTGTCACGAACAAATACACGGTAAACAGTGAGGACCCTGTTCTTCCCAAACCTCTGTCCCTACCTACTTGTACGACCCGACCTAAACGACGGCGCACAACTGGGCGGCGTTCCCTATTCTGGTACAAGTGAAACTGACAAACGGATAAGACAGAGACAGTACGAAATAACAAAGGGTCACCTGGGAAGTACACGGAGGGAGAGGCAGGGCAATTGCGCCGCGGACAAGTCCGGGCGCAAAAGGCGGAGTCAGGCAGGCAGGGTCAAACCGGGAGAGTACGGAAAAACAAAAAGGTCAGAAGGCAAAGAAAAGTCAGGAGTCCAGCCGGGGTCAGGGTACAGAAAGGAATCAAAATGCAAGTCGCTCTGGGGAGTCTGAAACAAAGGAAAGCACCAGGCTAGGTAACTCTAATTACAGGCAAAGGCCTACTACCCCAGGCTGAACTAAATAAGGAGAGGGCGGGAGCTCAGGAATAGAGATGAGCGAACTTAGGAAAAGTTCGGTTCGGCTGGTTCGCCGAATTTCATGAAAAAGTTCGATTCGGACCGAACCTGTAATTCAAGAAAGCCCCTAAACATCGTGTTTAACACTGTTTAAAAGCCCTAGAAGCCCTGTATAACACTCTTAGGTCACCCATGAGTGTATCCAAGTACTTTTGAGCTGTCTTTAAGGCAAAGTTAGTGTCAAAGTTACGCCAACATGTATGGCTATAGGAAAACGGATGGGACACGGTGATAACTAACAGAAACCACTGCACTTGTGCATGTTGTATGCTTAATGCATTGTTAAAAAAGGTACAAAAATTAACCATTTTTGGCGGCAGATGCCTGCCAGGGTTCATACATATAAGGTGGTAAAAGAAGAAGCAATGGCTTTTGACAAGCCCTCAAAAAATGTACCCTTTATGGGGGCAGATGCCTGCCGGGGTTCATCCATACATGGATGTAAAAGCAACAAGCAATGGCTTTTGAGTGCAAGCACTCAAAAAATTTACCCTTTTTATTGGCAGATGCCTGCCGGGGTTCATCCATACATGGATGTAAAAGCAACAAGCAATGGCTTTTCACAAGCCCTCCAGGCCTGCTTGTAGCAGACGGCAGTGGAGGTGTATTGGTGGTAGTAGAGGTAGCCAACGGACAGCAAGGGTGGTGGTAGTAGTAGTAGCAGCACATTAAAACAGACTGGACAGTCACAGACAAAGCCCTGTGGTGGGGCTGGCCTCAGGCCTGCTTGTAGCAGACGGCAGTGGAGGTGTATTGGTGGTAGTAGAGGTAGCCAACGGACAGCAAGGGTGGTGGTAGTAGTAGTAGCAGCAGCACATTAAAACAGACTGGACAGTCACAGGACAAAGCCCTGTGGTGGGGCTGGCCTCAGGCCTGCTTGTAGCAGACGGCACTGGGGGTGTATTGGTGGTAGTAGAGGTAGCCAACGGACAGCAAGGGTGGTGGTAGTAGTAGTAGCAGCACATTAAAACAGACTGGACAGTCACAGACAAAGCCCTGTAGTGGGGCAGGCCTGCTTGTAGCAGACGGCAGTGGAGGTGTATTGGTGGTAGTAGAGGTAGCCAACGGACAGCAAGGGTGGTGGTAGTAGTAGTAGCAGCACATTAAAACAGACTGGACAGTCACAGGACAAAGCCCTGTGGTGGGGCTGGCCTCAGGCCTGCTTGTAGCAGACGGCAGTGGAGGTGTATTGGTGGTAGTAGAGGTAGCCAATGGACAGCACGGGTGGTGGTAGTAGTAGTAGTAGTAGTAGTAGCAGCACATTAAAACAGACTGGACAGTCACAGACAAAGCCCTGTGGTGGGGCAGGCCTGCTTGTAGCAGACGGCAGTGGGGGTGGATTGGTAGTAGAAGTAGTAGCAGCACCAACAGCGGCACATTAAAAAAAGAGTGGACAGGACAGAATCCCGTAGTAGCAGGCGGCAGTAGCAGGCGGCAGCGGCAGCAGCAATGTCAGATCTAATCAGTGGCATCAGGCACAGGGGTTTTAAAATCCTCACCGATCCACGCTTGATTCATTTTCAGAAACGTGAGATTTTCCAAGCTATTGGCGGACAATCTTGTTCGCTTAGGGGTGACGAAGCCCCCTGCCGCGCTGAATACCCTCTCTGACGCTACACTGGAGGGTGGACAAGACAGTACACCCATGGCAAACTGGGCCAGTTCTTGCCAATGATCCAATCTGCTGACCCAGAAGTCCATGGGGTCTGGGATCAGCATTTCTGACGGAGAAAGGGCACAGTCCAGGTACGAGTGAACCTGGTTGTTTAGGTGCTGGTGATGGTGAACATCCCTTTGGTGACTACGATGTGTGTCAGGTCGGGATATTGGATGTAAAAATGTTGTCATCATATTTTCCAAACTGAATTGGCTGCTGCTGTTGCTGCTGCTGCCGCCTATTGCAGAGGTAGCTCTGCCAGAGGTGGTGGAACGATGAGACAGTGGGGAGCGGAGAGTGGCCCCCCGGTCAGACATGCTTGCAGCAGGTGTTTGCCGTTTGAAAGCCGTGACAAGCTGGCTGCATAGCTTCTCTCGATAATAAGCCAATTTTGCCTCCCTCTCGGAAGGCGCAAAAAACTCCCCCATTCTGGCTTTATACCGAGGGTCTAAAAGTGTGGCTATCCAGTACTCATCTCTTTGCTTCATGCTAACAATACGACAGTCAGCGCGCAAGTAACGAAGCATACAGCTCGCCATCCTGGCCAGCGTTTCAGAGGGCCCGCTTGGTTCCATCTCCGCCCCATACTGCCATGGTTGTCCATCATCAAGGTCGTCGTCAGACTCGTCATCATCACTGTCATGTTGTGCGGCTGCCTCGTCCCCTATCCCTTCCTGTGATTCCATCTCCAAATCCAGCTCCTCTTCAGGTCCTGTTTCCTCATCCTCATCCTCCTCCTCCTCTTCCTCCTCAACATCCATAGCCAGATGTGATCCTTCCTCCATCCTTTGCGGAATCATCGCTGTGAGCGTTTGCTCCAGAATTAATATCAGCGGCATAACATCGTTCATTCCACTAGCGTCACGGCTCACAAATCGTGTGGCCTCTTCAAAGGGCCTCAAAACGCGACATGCGTCTCTAACCAGCTGCCAGTGCCTGAGCTCGAAATTACACTGGCTCCAAACGCTGCCCGTCTGCGGCATCAGGAAATCATTCACGGCTTTCCGCTGTTCGTACAGACGGTCCAACATGTGCAGGGTGGAATTCCAGCGTGTTGGAACGTCGCAAATCAGGCAGTGTTCTGGGAGATTGTTTTGACGCTGCAAGTCCAGGAGGGCGTGCTTAAATGCATACGAACGTCTAAAGTGAACGCAAACCCTCCTGGACATGGCCAGCACACCCTTCAAACCAACATATGACTTTAAGAAGCGTGTTATGACCAGATTGATCACATGTGCCATGCAAGGAGCGTGTGTCAGGTGACCTAGACGCAGTGCAGCCACAACGTTCTTCCCGTTATCAGAGACAACATTGCCCAGTGTGAGTTTCGGAGGAGACAGACAGCGTGCGATTTCCTCCTTGATGCACAGCAGCAGCTCCTGCCCTGTGTGGCTTTCTCGCCCAGGCTCAGCAGGTGTAAGACAGCATTGTGGCGCTTCACCTTGCACCTATGAAAAGAGGAGGGAGGAGGAGTGGAAGATACGCTGTGTCCTGTCGGGGATGGGAAGACCTCCATTGAGAAGGGCAAGAAGGAGGAGTAGGAGGAGGAAGATGGTAGGCGCCTGGTGTCCGGAGTTGAACCAGAAAGATACAAGCGTGGAGGTGGTAAAGCCTGGCATTGCTGCGGTGGTGCATCGGACTGCAAAATATTGACCCAGTGGGCCGTGAAAGACATGTACTGTCCCTGCCCATAGTTGCTGCTCCACGTGTCGACAGTGACATGTACCCTGCTGCACACGGATAATTGCAAGGACTGGCACACTTTTTCCTCCACGTGCTTGTGCAAGGCAGGTACAGCTGTTTTGGAGAAGTAATGGCGGCTAGTTATTCGCCACTTAGGCTGAGCGCACGCCATCAATTGCTTGAAGCCGGCGGAGTCGACCAGGTGGTACGGCAGCGACTGCACCACCAACAACTTAGCCAGGTGTGAATTAAGCCGCACGACAAGTGGATGACTGGGTATATATTGTTGCTTATTGGACAACGATTCCGTAATGGATAACTGACGGGACGTAGGAGGAGCACTAGATGACAGTGATGATGATGATGATGACAACGAGATGGTGGATAAGGCCTGGCTACTACTTAGATGACAGGGACTTGGAGCAGCAGCAGCAGCGGCAGAGGGGTCTTCATTAGATGTACATGATGGTGGGGCATGTCGATTGTCCCACATGGCCTTGTGATGCCGCTCCATGTGTTTACGTAGAGCGGTAGTTCCTACATTGTTGCCCTGCCCACGCCTTACTTTCTGCTTGCAGATACGGCACTGTGCCATGTTTTCGTCCTCCGGGAAGGTACAGAAAAATTGCCACACGGCAGAGTACCGTAAAGAGGTAGTACCACGCCCACCATCACCACCACCACCACCCGAGCTTGCCCCTTGTCTGGCAGGCTTTTTTCAGGAGCCTACACCAGTAGCAGCAGTGTCGCCGTCACCGGCTCCTGAGCTGACCCTACCCCTGCAACGTTTTGCAGATTTACTTCTCCCCCTACCTCGGCTTGGCTGTTTATCACTGCCAGTGCCACCACTACTACCCTCCTCCTCTGACGCCGTCATCACCTCGTCACCTGGTTCCCACGCCCTGTCTAAAACAACATCATCATAGCCCTCCTCATCATCCCCGCCACTTCTGTCACTGTGTTGTGAATGTGATGTGACATCATGGCGGGCTCCATGCCCCCCCTCATTACTGCGTCTGCCACCATGGCTACCAGCAACACCATCACTACCACAACTATGCGTCTCGGACACCACTTCCACCTCCACCGCCGCAACACACTCCGTTGGCTGACTCGCGGAAAACAAATCATCATCACTATGTTGTTCAGTATCTTCCTTCGCATCCGAGGAGATGTCTCTTAGGACTCTAAGGAAAGATGGCTTCCCGCTAGGAAGGGGGAGTGAAGACATTATATGATGGAATGGAAATGCTAGAAATACTCATATTACTACTGTCACTGTGCCAAGGAACTGTAGAGGATCTGGAATCCAACGAAACCTGGCTTGAAGCCAGATCGTCAGAGTCTTCCTGCTGAGATGACCGCGAGCCAGCCAACCAGTCCACAATGGCCGTATTGTCTAAAATAACCTGCCCACCGGAGGAGATGGACAAGTCTGGCTTGCTAATACTGCTACTACTACCAGCAGGCACATGGCTGCTGCTACTAGTAGAACTGGGCACATGTCTTGTGCCAAAAATGCTGGTACTGGGTCTGGCACCAACAGATCCAACATTTGGACTGGAAGAGGACATGCCATGGGTGTTTTTTCCTCTACCCCGTCGTTTCACAACCTTTTTTTTACCAGACATTTCACTGCTGGAGTGCAGCAAGTTGAAACAAAACCCCTTCCCCTACTAGAGGAATGAGGCCCTTATAAAATATTATTTGGACTGGCTGAAAATGAGTGACTGTGAATAGGTGGCAGTCAATGTATGCTGTGACTTGTATAATAGCACCAAAGGCACCGGCTGTACTTAATTAGCACGTTGAATTAAACCCTTAGACAGAAATGAGGCGCTTTTAAATTGTTATTCGGACTGGCGGAAAATCGGTGAGTCATAAGGTGCCAGTCAGTCAGGGAATGCTGGGCGTTGTAGTACTACAAAGGCTGCCTGTATTGCAAGTTGGATGTTAACCCATGCAACGGGGATGAGCCCCTTATAAAAGCTTATTCACACACTGGCTTGGCAAATGGCAATGAATGAGAATTTCTATCAGCCACTGTGCACTCAGGGAATGCTGGGTGTTGTAGTACTACAGCTGCCTGCCTGGATTGCAAGTTGGATGTTAACCCATGCAACAGGGATGAGCCCCTTATAAAAGCTTATTCACACACTGGCTTGGCAAATGGCAATGAATGAGAATTTCTATCAGCCACTGTGCACTCAGGGAATGCTGGGCGTTGTAGTACTACAGCTGCCTGCCTGGATTGCAAGTTGGATGTTAACCCATGCAACGGGGATGAGCCCCTTATAAAAGCTTATTCACACACTGACTTGGCAAATGGAGAATTTGTATTGCATGTTGAGAGTAGAGTAGACTCCCGCTGTAGTGGATGAGCCCCTTCAATTGCTGGATTCCTGGCTTTTAGATTCCTAAAGCTTTCCCTTACTGCACAGAGATGCTATCCCTACAGCACCTGTCTCTAAAATGGCCGCTGAGCTCCGTGCATAGACTTTTATTGCAGGCTTGAGCCCGCCCCTATGCTGCCTCCCGATTGGCTGGGAGAGCCGTTTGCAAGGCATTATGGGGTAGCCTGATGTCAGGTGATATTTTGAAATCCTCCATTTTAGATTTAACATGTGGCAGGCACCAAAATGTAGCCGGGTTCGGTCAAAACGTGTTCGGCCGAACCCGGTGAAGTTCGGATTCGCTGCGAACCGAACTTTTCACAATGTTCGGACCGAAACCGGGTTCGGTTGTCCCGGTTCGCTCATTTCTACTCAGGAACATCAGCCAAGCTTAGATTGATTGCACATATGGGGACCCTATTACACAAATGATGTGATTTCTGAAGTTAATTGGTTTGACCAGACCTTATTTAGGGATTTCATAACTAGGTAGAATACATATGCATTTTTTTATTAAACAAGGTATTTTTTTTTATTCCACTGTACCAATTTGGATTGTTTTGTCAGGTCCATTATATAAAATCAAATTTAAAATCTATTTTATTTCCAGGTTGTAAAACCAGATAAACACCAAGGAGGTGAATACTTTTGCAAGGCACTGTGTGTACAGAAGTTGTCTTCATGAGACAACCCCTTTAATGTCAATGCTGACATTTGAAGTAAGGGTCATGGCAGGCCCCTCCGGTTGGGTCTACTGTGATGCAGGGCCTATATAAAATAGTCCGAGCACCACTCCTAAACCGATGAACATCAGATTGAGGGTCAGGCTCCTTTATTTTTTTTTATAATAAGCTTAAATGCAAAGCACATGGTGGTATCTACAGTGTTTAGCTGCCAACATCAGTTTGGTGATAATCAGTTAATGATAAATGGTAAAATATTAGCATTTGCTGTGGTCACCATTGATTCCGTACTACATCCAGATACAACTAGTAATCGTTCTCTGTATCAAAGTTTACCCAAGGCCACTTTAACCATAGGGCAAACAGTGTATCCGCACCAGGCCCCAGGCAGCAGCACCACTGTCAACTGTATCGCATCCTCAGGATGCCAAGAGTTTTCCTGCCCCGCCATTAACTCTAATAAGCCACAGGCACAATAGCCTGGAACAGGTGGCGCAATGTAGTGACCACCATCAGGCCTCCTGTGTCAGACATACAACCTGACAGCACAGTCAGGAAGAGACCTCAGCCATTGCACTCATTGCAGGAACAGGGATTAGGTGAATATAAATTTATATATCCAAATATGAGTAAATACATCCAAATACATGAAAAAATTACCATTGCACTAGCCGAATGAAAAACGTAAACTTGGAAACAGCTGAGTGAGCTTACTTGTAGCCGCAGGCAACACTATTATATGAGAGGAAAACATGTCCCCCATTTATCATCAGTCAAATATGGTATGGACTCACACCTTTTGGCATATGACCCAGGCACATACCTATTATGTACATGACACATCAGTGTATTATATATTCTCAATACAATTCCCCTCTCTGTCAATTCTTTCCTTGTGTTGAGCAGTAAAAGGGAATGTAAGGGTAATTAAGGAATTGTGTTCTGAGAATATGTTTAAGCTAGAGGAGCTGGTAAAAAGCATGTTGCGACACACCCAAACCTATCCTTAAGTTGGTCAAAGGTAAGCCACAAGATGGTCCACGAGATGTTTAAGCTGGATTATCCCAGAATTTTTCCAAAATTCACATCCCTGAAGTCGCAGTAATTCCCCGAAATCTGGGTTGTTTTAAATAGGCCATTGTGGCAAAGCCGTTGTAAGCCCATAAAACTTTTGGAAGAAGTCTGCATTTGTTTAGATACCAAGTGCAAAGTCGTAACTGTGCAGCCATGACAAGGGTTCCACTTCAAGATACATTTGTAGGGTTGAGAAACCGAGAGAGCTCTGTAGTAAATGCTCATCACCCCTCATACATTTAATTGCCATACCTCCCATTTCCTTGGTACTTCTGAAAATATTTAAGCTAAGTTTGACTAGAGCAAGCCCACAGGAAGGACAATGGTTCGGAAACGGCTTTCAACAGTTCTGAAAATGGCTTTAGTAATAGGTACCCATGAGTGTTGAAGCACGTTCTGCAATTTAGGCAGAACCAGCATTTTGATGAGATTAACTTGCCGTATTTCCGAGAGGGCTAGCTTTTTCAAGGCAGTGGTTCTAACTCTCAATCACAACATGATGGGGGAATATTTAAATCAATGAACTCAGGTCAGAAGGGAGTTCTGTGTATACCCAAGTATTTGGAGTATGTGACACCTCCAAGTCGAGTTCCCTCGCCAATATTCCAGCCTTGTTGTTATTAAGCGTGTAACTAACAGATTTTTCCCAGCTGATGAGCAGGCCAGAGTATTGGCCGAATACATCAATTATACTTATGACAGCTGATAAGGAAGGCCCAGATTCCTGAAGAAATAGAATGAAGTGCCAGCTGCTTAGAGGTATTTGCCCTGCAGGTTAGTCCATATACTTATGGGCTATTCGAAGAGGGATAGCGAATATTTCAGTGACATGGGCAAAAAGGGTAGAAGAAAGGGGTCACCCCTGTCTTGTGCCCCTGTGTAAAATTAAGCTAGTAGATAGGTAACCAATGGTAAGTGCTCTGGCCTCTGGCATAGAGCAACTCATTTTCAGAAATTTGGGCCCAAAAAATTCAGCCAAGCAGGCCCACAAGAAATCCCATTCTACAGAGTTGAAGGCCTTGGCAACATCCAGTGAGATCAAGGCCCTGTCCTTTACTGCAAAAATGTAGCTTTGTGCCGCCATATTCTGAGATCAACTTTTTTATTTTTCCGTCAACGGAGTAGTCTGGGGGTGTGTTTTTTGTGGGGCGAGCAGTAATTTTTATTGGTACCATTTTGGAAAACATTTTACTGTTTGATCACTTTAATCCATTTTTGGGGAAGCGAGGTGATCAAAACACAGCAATTCTGCCATTGTAATTTTTACCCGGGAGTTAAATAACGTGATATTTTAATAGTATGGACTTTTATGGCTGCGACAATACAAATAATGTTTACTTATTTTATTGCTTACTTTTTTGGGCACAAACATAGGAAAAGAGTTTCCTTTTGCTTTTAGTGTTTTTGTTTTTATTTATATATTTATAAATAGGCTTTTTAAAAAATTAAATAAAAACATATTTCCCTAGGAGACTTTACTATGCTATCAGTGGGTTGCTCATGCAATACACTGTAAGGCACCATGCACACGAACATGCTTTTGCGGCCACAATTCCCCCGAAATCCACGGGAGAATTGCGGCCCTATTCATTCCTATGGGGCCATGCACCCGACCGTGGTTTCCACGGTCCGTGCATGGCCCAAGAGCCTGGACCGCAGGAAGAATGGGCATGTCTTATTACGCAGTCCAGGCTCATAGCAAATAATGGCCGCGACCATGTGCACTGCCCGCAATTTGCGGGCGTCTCGCGAGTGACACTCCGCCCCCGGCCAACCTGAAAATCACCGCCGTGATAATGGCTACGGTCATGTTCATGAGGCCTAATACCTATGTTTTTACAAAAAAAAGCATTCTTCGTTTAGTTATGAGTGTTAGATGTTATATGATCTCTGGAGGCATTTCCAGGTGGCTAAGTTTGTTGCAGATGGGTCACCAGTGTAGGCTTTTTCAGCCTGCACCAAGTCTTCAGTTTCTCTCAAGGAGCGTTTAACAAAGCAGAGAGAGGAGCCGAAGCATCCCCTAAACTATACCTTTTCCGTATCCCACAATATAACATGATGTGACAGGTTAACCGAAAATAATTCCATCAGTTAGTGTCCCACCCTATATGGGCTCGAAAATTGTGACAGCCACCCACCAGTACTCGGAATAAGGCCAACATCTAGGCAAGCAAGTACAGGGGAGTGTACATCTAGGAAGGTATTGCACATTAGTAGCCTGAACAAGGGAGTAGGCGGGACAAAACACATTATCTATATGAGATAGGGCTCTGTGGGTGGGAGAATAACGGGAGAATACCTTTACCGTAGGATGCAAATGTCTAAATATCATGCAACCCAACTGTATAAAGCCATATGTCCAATGTTGTTATGCCCCGCTGGGAGCTAGACCTCAGCTCCCTGTTCAATCTATCTAAAGTAATATTCAGGACCATGTTAAGATCGCCAGTACAAAAGACTCGATGTTCTGGGTAATCCAGTGCAAATAACAGGGCAAGTTTTAGTAGGCCCAGATCTGCAGGAGGAGCTTCATATAAGCATATAAAAAAAAATCTATTTTGCATGTATTCACAGTGCATTCCAAGAAAATAAATATAACGACTCTCAGGGGCCAACGCCACTGCACTATCTGAGAAGTTCACAGTATTTCGGACCAGTATTGCAACACCCCTGGGATAGGTAGTCCATAAAATATCCAATAAACATAGGATAGCTGGGGTATAGTTTTGAATGAAGGAGAACACTAAATTCCGTTTATTCATTCCCCTCACAATCCTTGCCATAAGTTTACGATTGTTGACCACCTTAGCTATTGGGTTGGAAATGGGTGTGCAGGAAGAATGTCTAGGAAAGTACAGCAGGCCTGGCCCCAGAGATACCGAATAACAACCATGTCATTGCAAATATTAATATATTAGTCAGCCGTGACCGCAAAGACATAGAAAGGCATGTTGGCCTTTTGTACTGCTTAAATAAAGTAAACTAAAGAACAATAACAGAAACTAATAAAGAACCGAATCTCCTTCCCATAGAGAATTCCCTCTCCCACCCCACCTACACTTGAGCCCAACTATGTTGGTTTGGATCCCAGACCAAAACTTTTAGATGCTGCTGGTGTGGAGCAGTCAGGAGTCTCTTCTTGGTGAGGGCCGTAAAATGGAATTCCTTTGATAAACACTAAGGGTTTATTCACACAAACGGAATAATCGGCCGTGCGACTGACTTTTTCAACAGCCGTCACACGGCTGCATTAAAATCAATGTACTTCTATGGAGCTTTTCACACGGCCGTCTTTTGCCACTTTTCATGGATCCCTCAATCGACTCAAGTCTATGAGAGATAAGTGAAATGGGGTCCTGCATGGAAGCAAATCAGCTGTATAAAACGTCAGTTTTTCACGGCCGATTTGACACCCATTTGTGTGAATAAGCCCTTAGGATCAAAAGCCTAGTTCCGGCATCAAGTGGGCGTACCTGTAGATCAAGCTATTTTTCCAGATGGATTGGGTCACTCACCAACCAATCTCAAGGTGGTCATCCAGCTAGTCAAGCTCAGTCCCATGATGTACCCGGGTATAAGCAGGATCTGCAGGATGAGTTCCCAGGTAGTCTATCTAGCAAGGGGGAGGCCTCTGCAGGTGTCCGAAAGAACTTCACTTTACCTTCCCTTTGCACATGGATACTGGCAGGAAAGAACATGGAATAGTAGATACCTCTATCGTGCAGCATCCTTTTAACAATCTTAAATTATTTTTCTTTTGTTATTCAATTGAGAAATCAAGTGAAGAGGAAATATTGCGGACCTTAGAACAAGGAGCCGCAAGGAACGGCCTGGGCTAGGCCCCAGAGAGTAGGGGTCTTGTGGGGACATGATAAGCCCTCACGACCAAAATGGTGAAAATCCGTCACCACCAAACAATTCCCATGGGGCCATCTTTCTGCAAAGCGCTCATGATGTAGCCCCTTGGATTTTCCGGGCAGCTTCAATAATCTTCAAATTCGCACTCTGGAACCGCAGTTTTCAACCTCTGTGAGGCATTCCCTTAGCACCTGTAGATCATGACACAAAAGGTCAAGATCTATGTAGACCTCTTCTACCTTCCGTGTCAGAGTTACTTGGAAGAATGTAACAACGGTCAGTAGCTGCGTTAATACCTGCGTTTAACTCCTTCTGTTCTGGCTTTGAGTTTTAGGCTGTGCCCGCCTCAGCTCCGTTATTGCTTACATGCAAACCAGTCAAGGCCCTGAGCTGCAGCACCCGGCCCAATTTTCCCCATAGTCTCTGCAGGAGGGGTCACCTGTAAGTTCCTAAATCTTTTGCAGTTGGTTTTGCCTGGGGCTGGTGACTTAAGAAGCGCCAGAATTGATGTTCGGGATGCTCAGCAGCCAGAGCTCAGCATTAACATGTCACTTACTCATTCAGAACAACCCACCCCAGGTAAGCATGAGTTTGATCATTTGCCCTGCTACTATGACTGAGTGGTGGGGAGGCAATATTGCTGTTTGAGGGATAGTACGGGCTATTAATTTTGTGTAAAGCACAAATTGAGCATTATACTGTGTAGGGAACACAAATGGGGCATTATTGCTGTTTTAGGGCACAAAGACGGTCCACTGTTACAGTGTGGGGCACTAAGAGGAGCACCATTACAGTGTGGGGCTTAAAGCAGGCACTATTACTATGTAGGGCCTAAAAAGTCTACTATTACTGTGTGGAACACAAAAGGGAGCACCATTATGCACAAAGGGGGCAAATTTTACTGTATATAGAACTATTGTTGTCTGGGGCACTATACATCTGGCACTATTGTTTTCAGGGGCACTATATGTCTGGTACTATTATTTGGGTTTTACTATCTGTGTGTCACTATTATTTATTGCTGAAATACAGTATTCAGAGCAGGTATAGTAATGGGGCAAATAGGGCAGCTACAGCATTAGGGGTAGCAGCAGGATGGGAAGTCTATGTAGTGAGTGGAGAATAGGTGGGGAGTGTGCTAGAAAAGAAAGAAGCCGAAGATGTCTGTGCAGCAAAGTCTGCAGAGACTAGTAGTGGCTGAAAGAAGTTTTCATGGTGGTCTGAAATGGACAGCAATGAAAAGAAAGCGTGAATAACTCTATTTAGAGAAGACGTCACCTTTGAGTCAAAACCTTTCCCATTAATGTGTCTAAAAAAATCACCACTCGATCTCAAGATAATTGTTTTTATGATGTTTATTGGATTGTGTAGACATTGGAAACGATAAAAAAATGGCCGCAGGTTCCAGATATCCAGCAATCTATCACAGGCACAGTGTATTTTAATGTAGGAGGCTGATGGATGTGTCTTGTCACATGTCTCTACATTTGTGGCCATTTGCTGGACAGGAGCAGCATGCGGTTAGGACATAAGACTTGGCTGACAAGTGTGTGTGGCTTCACAAATAGAGAAAATCGCATAGAAACTCAAAAAAGTAGATATTAGTAAGTTGCATAAATTCATCTTTCCCGCACATTTGTTAGCATTAGACATAAAGTGGCCAACCCCTTTAAATATTTTGCATCAAGTAGTTATAGGAGATGCAGAGGAAGCAATCGCTTCTGGGCCCTTGTGCCTTATGGGGCCCTATGGCCCTGCTGCCATATAAGAAGACACCAGCAATATAAATAATAATAAGTAATGTCATGGGGCCCGTAGAAGTAGTGACTATCACCGGACCTACAGAGGGTGGTGTGGAACCACTATGATGCCAACAGACTTGGCATTGGGATAATCTAGCGAGCAGAGTCTAGGGGATAGCAAGGTCTTTACCCTTTAATCTCCATATGGAGATGTGGATTTGGCCACTAGTATCACTAGGTCGCTACCCCCAGAGTAGCGACATGGTGATACTCTGTCTATAGTCTCCGTGGGCAATGGTCGTGGTGGGGAGGCAAGTTACGTTAATGGCAGGCAAGATACGGGGTCTGCCTCCGGGCAGGCGGCAGCGGTTCACTCATGTTTAGCAAAGCCAGAGGTCAGTGCAGACGTAAGATGTTCATTATGGTAAACAGGCACGGGGTCAGGGCAAGCGGCACGCAGACGAGGTCAAGTTCAGGCATGGTTGGTAACAGATAATCAAATACAAGTCTCAGGAGTATACCACTAGCAAGCTAGAGTAAGAACTTGTTGGTCCTTTAAGAATAGAAGGATCAGCACGCGCGTGCCCTAGAAACAGCAGTAACGGAGCAGCTTGGGAGGCCGGTAGCAGAGCAGCATGAAAGAGAGATGTGGTGCCGTGGACTAGTGAGTATACAATGGCGGGAGCAGGCGGAGGACATTATATAGCACATGTTAGGTGCAGGGGCGTAACTAGGAAAGACTGGGCCCCATAGCAAACTTTTGACTGGGGCCCCCCCTCCCCTGGGTGTCACACAACCCCCCCCCCCTTGTAGATAGTGCCTTTTTTACAGCCCCCCTGTAGATAACGCCATACAGCCCCCCCTCTGTAGATAGCGCCATACATCCCCCTGTAGAGAACGCCATACAGCCCCCTGCAGAGAACGCCATACAGCCCCCCTGTAGAGAACGCCATACAGCCCCCCCCTGTAGAGAACGCCATACAGTCCCCCCCTGTAGGGAACGCCATACAGCCACCCCCCCCTGTAGGGAACGCCATACAGCCGTCCCCCCTCCCAAAAAAATGCGACCTACAGTGTGTCCTACAAAATACATGTATCCCCTCTCCACAGGATCTCCACAGGATAGGGGATACATGTGTGATCGCTGGCAGCGATAGGGAGAACGGAGGACTGAAAGTCCCCTGAACTTCTCCATGACAAACCTCTGACTTCCGGCGTCTGCGCAGCTCAATAAAAATGAAAGGAGCGCTGGTCACGCATGCGCACAAGCACGACCGGCGCTCCATTCATTTCTACGGAGCTGCCGACACAGACCCCGGAAGTCCGAGGTTTGTGATGGAGAACTTCAGGGGACTTTCAGTCCCCCGTTCTCCCTATCACTGCCAGCGATCACACATGTATCCCCTATCCTGTGGAAATCCTGTGGAGAGGGGATACATGTCCTGTGGAGATCCTGTGGAGAGGGGATACATGTCCTGTGGAGATCCTGTGGAGAGGGGATACATGTCCTGTGGAGAGGGGATACATGTCCTGTGTATATCCTGTGGAGAGGGGATACATGTATTTTGCTCTATTTTGCGCCTTCAGGACCAGACACCGTTTAGCCATTTTTAGCACGTGTTAGTTAAATGACTATAACTTTTTTATTTGTTGGGCTAACGACGTGATTTTTGCGACGTTTTTTCCGTAGACAATGCAGGTTTCATTTTTTATCGTTTTTATACACACCTTTTTTGCTATTTTAGAATTTTTATTCATAAAGTTTGAAAATAATAGTAAAAAAATAAGCTTTTTTACATTTCAGCTATTTTTTTTTTTGGTAATAACATAGTTTTACCCTAAAATAGACCTTTTATTTGTGATCGTCATTGTCTACCGTAAATTTTTATATATTACATGTCTATATTAGGGTAATTGGGTCAGCGCTAGCGTTACAACAATGATTGGCGGGGGGGAACGGTTTTTTTTTGGGGTGGGTATTTTCTGTGTATTTATTATTTTAATTTTTTTTGCACTTTACTTTATTCTTTTTTTATTACTATGGTCTGTCCCCCAAAGGTCAAAAAAGACCTTTGGGGAACTTTATATATTTTTTTTCTTTCTTTTACACCATGTTTTTCCACTGTAACTGGAGCTGCACAGCAGCCCCAGTTACAGGAGAAATCAGCCCTCTCATAGTGACGATTGCCACTAATAGGGCTGTGCTGGGTCTAGTAAGACCCAGCAGCAGTCTGCCACTAACGGCACCCGGCGATCATGTGACCAGTCACATCATCACCGGGAGGAATAGAGACAGCGCCGCTGCTGCTGTCTCTATTCCTGTACACAGCGCGCATTCAGCGCTGTGTACAAGTGATCAGAGAAGACAGAAGCAGCGAAAGCTGCTTCTATCCTCTCCTCAGGGTCCCCGGCAGTCACTGACAGCTGGAGACCCGACATTCAGCTGCCAGATCGCGCGGGCAGCAAGTTAAAACCCGAGCCGTAGAAAGTCTATGGCTCGGGTTTTAAGGACCCTGACCACTGGCCGTAAAAATACAGCCAGCGGCCGGGAACCAGTTAATGGCAGAGCGGGGAGATACCTCCCTGCTCTGCCGTAGTGTTCAGTGGCGTCCCGCTGTAGCAGCCATAGCGGCTGCTAGCGGAGCCTCCGGCCATGGTGGGGGCCCGTGCCGGCGGGCGACATGGGCCCCCTCATGCCGCGGGCCCCGTAGCAGCCGCTACTGCTGCTACGGCGGTAGTTACGCCACTGGTTAGGTGGAGGCCCTGTTACAGATATTGCATTTGGGCCCAAGAGCTACAATTTACGCCTATGCACAAAAATATTCTGCTTCCAAAGTGTTTGGGTGATTGGTACGTGTCACAAATATACATGTATCTAGATGCTATATACCTGGCAGTAATCTCGGTGTATTTGTAAATAGCAGCTACAATTTTCATTCTGAATCATACCATTGTAGATCTCTTGCACTGATAAATACATTTCAATTCCTGTCTCATTTCCAGTAATACAACTACAGTAATGTCCTCATTTACATCTGAGTGGGCAGGCGACAAATGTACTGTAATTATAAACATAGACTGTCAGATACCAAACAACTGACATACATTTACCAGCATTTCTGTAAGATTTTCCAATTTAGTCATTCAGATTTGAAATGCTTGATAGAGATGCAATAATAGTTAGGATGCAGTCACATGCGGCACATTTTGTTGCACACATTTTCTGTTACTGAACATCAGTTTCATTCATCTAAATGTGGTTGTTTGTGCAGCAGGTGCATGGATTTCTGCAAGTTCCATTCAGGGGAATGGAACTAATTTTCAGTCGCAGAAAATGTCTGCAACAAAATCCACGTGTGATTGCACCCTTAAATAGCTTCTCAAAATGCTAAGAAAATAGATAATTGAAAGATATTAGGTAGATAGATAGATAGATAGATAGATAGATAGATAGATAGATAGATAGATAGATAGATAGATAGATAGATAGATAGATAGATAGATAGATAGATAGATAGATAGATATACAAATAGATAAACAAATAGATGATAGATAGATAGATAGATAGATAGATAGATAGATAGATAGATAGATAGATAGATAGATAGATAGATAGATAGATAGATAGATAGATAGATAGATAGACATACAAATAGATAAACTGATAGATGATAGATAGATAGATAGATAGATAGATAGATAGATAGATAGATAGATAGATAGATAGATAGATAGATAGATAGATAGATAGATAGATAGATAGATAGATATACAAATAGATAAACAAATAGATGATAGATAGATAGATAGATAGATAGATAGATAGATAGATAGATAGATAGATAGATAGATAGATAGATAGATAGATAGATAGATAGATAGATAGATAGATAGATAGATAGATAGATAGATAGATAGACATACAAATAGATAAACTGATAGATAGATAGATAGATAGATAGATAGATAGATAGATAGATAGATAGATAGATAGATAGATAGATAGATAGATAGATAGATAGATAGATAAAGCTGCACAGGGCCCATCTGCAGTGTTACCAGGGGCAACTGATGAGGCTCAATCTCAGCTTCAAAGCTTTCAACACAACCCGCCTATGTGGTTTGCCAAAGAGCCAGATGCTGGTGTTGAGTGATAATTGTTCTGCTTGGTATACACAGACCAGAAAGCAATACTGTTTTTTTCAATTTTTATTGCTTCTTTGAAAATCTTCATGTATATCTTTTTGTTCTGACCCCAACCTGACATATATATGTATATTTGCTACATATACGGTCTGTCTGTAGTATATAGTATACACCACATAGACCTTGTTGATAGTCAAGATGATTAACAGGAAGCTAATGTCATTAATGATGAAGCTTAACATTTCAAAAGGGAAGAGAAACAAAATAATCTATCTATCTATCTATCTATCTATCTATCTATCTATCTATCTATCTATCTGTCTGTCTGTCTGTCTGTCTGTCTGTCTGTCTGTCTGTCTGTCTGTCTGTCTGTCTATCTATCTATCTATCTATCTATCTATCTATCTATCTATCTATCTATATCTCTCATGTCTATCTATCTATCTATCTATCTATCTATCTATCTATCTATCTATCTATCTATCTATCTATCTATCTATCTATCTATCTGTCTGTCTGTCTGTCTGTCTGTCTGTCTGTCTGTCTGTCTATCTATCTATCTATCTATCTATCTATCTATCAGCTGTCTGTCTGTCACCACATGCTATTTATATATATATATATATATATATATATATATATATATATATATATATATATATATATATATATATATATATATAATGCTAACTTTTACAAAAACAGATTTTACCTACATCATATCAGTCGGCGAGGCACTTTTATCTATTATTTTCCTAAAAACTTGTTGAAACAAATTAATGCAAATAACACATTGCAGTTATAAGTAGCCAATCAATGAGCGTAAAGCTACTAATAGAACACAACTGAGTGTTTTCGATTTTCTCTCTTAGGTGATTATAGAATATAAAAAGCAGTCACCTGTCAGACAAATTTGAGCAATGAAATTTAGCAGCCTATTGTCCCATCCACAGCTTTCAATCATTTTAAACGGTCTCCAGAGACAGCCATTATTAACGGACATGTTCCTAGGAGTAGATAAATGAAACCCCACCTGTCTTCATAGGCAAAGGCAGGCAATCTAGGCCAAAAATATGATAGGGCCTGCAGCTTTATTGACATTTACATCAAAAATAGTTAGCAATGAAAGCAGCTGTTGTGGAGAGCATTCACCACATCGTGTTCAGACTCTGCTGTGAGCGGAAATACAGACCTCCCGACAAGCAATTTACCTTCTGTCAGCCTCCATGTGCTTGCAGTGTTACTGAGTAGTTTCACAGATAGCCCACTTAAAACCGCACATGTGTACAGTTTGGATAAAAGATTGCCTGTAATTTGAAGTAAATTGCAGAACGGCGCATTTTGGGTCTCACTGTCATTCGTGAGGTGACATTGTGGAAAGAAAGTGCTGCTGTTGTAACCAAAATCCCAGAATTATTAAATCAAGTGCTGTGTGGCTACCGAAAAAAAGTCTAAAACCAGTAATTGAAACTGCTGACTTGTAGATATATCAATTCTTAAAGCGTTTACTCCGCTAAAAACCTGAAAATTCAACTGTGACTGCACTTAACGCTCTCACTGAACCTATTCTCACAGGTCAAGGAAGCTTATAAAAGAACAGCAAGGAAAAGATTACACACACCTGGCTTTTTTGGAACTTTTTTTTATTCAATTGCCTATAGGTGGATCCAAGCAGATTATGTTATGAAGAAGAAGCATTCCATAGACACTGAGTTTAACTGGTTGCCGACACAGGACGAGTATTTTCGTCCTGAGCGGCGAGCACTTCGCGCATTAGGACGAGCATACTCGTCCTGTGTGACAGCCGTCTCTGCCGTCTCTGTGTGTGCGATCGAGAGCGAGACAACAGCTGTAATACAAAGCCGCGGCCCCGCTCTGACAGCGGAGAGGAGAGAAACATCTTCTCTCCGCTGATAACCCTTTGAACGGCGCGATGAAAGCTGATCGCGGCGTTCAAAGAGGGGGGACTGCACATTGATCGCGTCACAGAAGATAACTGTGACGCGATCAAAGCCCACAACTCATATGGCCAGACAGCCCAGGGTCCAGTGAAGGACCCCAGGGCTGTCTGAACATATTTCCTGTTGTTAGGGCATACTGAGGTATGCCCTAACAACTGCCTGTGCACAATCAGTACACACGCTAATGTACTGGCATATAGATCTATGCCAGTACATTACAGTTACAAAATAAAATAAAAATGATAAATCCCTTTATGGGATTAAAAAAAAAAGTTAAATGAATGTAAAAAAAAATAATGGTAAATAAATAAAGAAAAAGTAAATAAAATGCACAGAAACACATTTTTTTTTATAATAAATAAACTTTTTAAAATATAAGTCCCAAAACATGAAATAATATAGACATATTTGGTATCGCCACGACCGTAACAACCTATACAACAAATGTATAACATTATTTATGATGATTGGTGTATGGTGTAAAAAAAATAAATATTAAAACTGCCGCGCAACTGCTTTTTTTCTGCATTTTAATCAAATTAAAAATTTATAGAAATGAAATTTGTACCAAAAAATGGTACCTACATAAAGTACAACTCGTCCCGCAAAAAACAAGGTCTCATACGACTACGTCGTACAAAAAATAAAAGAGTTATGAGCGTCGGGATGCAAAGAGGGAAATGTAAAAAAAATTGCTCTGTCCTCAAGGCCAAAATTGGCCGTGTCCTTAAGGGGTTAATAACGCAGACCCTACAGGAGTCCCCCAATCTGGTTATCCAACCGGCACAGGTCAACCATACCTTGCACAACCTAGTGCCTTTGCGGTTCACTATGGGGCCACCCAATACCTTATGGCAGGGGTCAGCAATCTGTGGCACAGGTGCCACAGCCTGCATGTAGGGCATGGTTTGCTGGCACACTTCCCTCTACTGGTGCCCAGTGCCATTGTGTGCTTGGTGGTACTGAACACAGGGAGAGAGCAGAGCTTCATTATGCGCTTGGTGGTGCTGATCACCAGGAAAGATAGCAGTGATTCAATGTGTTTGTTGCTGGTGAACACTTGGCAAGCACACAATGCAGCACTGCTCTTTCTCCTGGTGATCAGCGCCACAAGGACAAAATTCAGTAACCTCTGATTTGCATAAGAAAAAGTTAGCAAAAGTTGGCAGCTCTCTCTCCTATGTGCAACCTCCAAGCTTGTTTGTTTAGTAGCCATAGTCTCTCCTATGTGCATCCCCCCCCAAGCTGGTGTTCAGTAGCTGCGGTCTCTCCTATGTACACCTCCTCAAGCTGGTGTTCAGTAGTCAGTCTGTCCTGTGTGCATTGCCCCCATGCTGTGCTCTGTAGCCACGGTCTCGCCTATGTGCACCCCCCCCCTTGCCCAGCTAATGTCCAGTAGCCTCGTCTGCACCCTAGATGGATCATCTTTGCACAGAAAGTCAGGTACAAGGGATACACCGAAACGTAAAATTAATTAACTGATTAATTGATTTTTGTCACATACGTGGGCTTGATTTTAATGTTTGCGTGGCACCCTTTGTACTTCTTCATGGATTTATTTTTAATGGCACACCATACAAAAAAGGTTGCCTACCTCTGCCTTATGAAATACTGTATATAGGACTCTCCAATATCGATACTATTTTGAAACTCGGCAGGGGAAAACGGTTCAATACCGCCACTGCCCCGCTCTAATGGAAGAGATCTGAGAAGCCTCTGATCTTTACAGATAACCCATTGAATGCGGCGATCAATGCTATTTGCGACATTAAAAGAGAAAATGAGAAGGGGGACCCCCTTTGATCGCGGGACGTACCTTATACGGACATTAACGGACTCCAGGGCTGTGTGACCATATATCCTGTCGTTAGGACATACTTAGGTATGCCCTAACAACTGCCTGTGCGCTATCAGGATAATGTACGGGCATATAGATATAAGATATAACATAATTTATGATGACCAGTGTATGCGGTAAAAATTTTTTAATAAAAACTGCAGCGAAACTGCTTTTTTATGCATTTTTGCCAAAATAAAATATTATATAAATTAAATGATAATGGCAATGTACCAAAAAAATCTCACCTTCATAAAGTACAAGTCCCGCAAAAAACAAAGTCTCATACAGCTACATTGAGCAAAAAGGAAAAAAAAATTGTCTTTGTTATTAGGGGGATAACCCCAATGTTGCCATTATGTGAGGAAAATGATTATTATTAATGTGAGTCACATGGTGATATGAATTTAGTACCTCCATGTGCCTCGCATTAATAATAATTAACCCCATCCATCATGTACCTCACACATTGAGCCAATGATGCCCATTATGACTGTGAGGTACTTGGTGGGGTCACTTACTATAATGATGGGGTTAATTATTATTAATGTAAGGCACATAGAGGTTCAAAATAAGAACACCATGTGCTTCACATCAGAAAATGAAGTATCGGTATCCAAAGTCCAAATTCTAGTATCGTCACAACTCTACTCTCTACTGTAGTTGAGACAGGCCTAATCAGTACTCGTCCTGAGACCTTATTAAGCTTGATGGGTCCTTGATCAGTCATGCCCTTGTTACTGCTGTGGAGATATTCATATAAATGCCGGCCCTTGATTTTTTTCTCATAGGAGAGGAAAAGTCCCAGATTTAACAGTATGCACTGTAACCTTATGGAAGGAGTGCTTCTAGTCTCCACATCTACAAACCTACAGGAAAGGGGACTGTACGGCTGCTACTAGGGCCCGTCCAGTAGCACCAAAAACGAAACCCTAACGCTTTGTTTCTAGCTGGTACAAGGGGTTATCTCCCACCTAATTGACCCTTCTATTTGTCACTTCCCTCCAATCACAGGGGTCTCCCACCTGACCTCTGCTTAAGCTACCACTTCAACTGCCCAACAGAGGGGAACAGCTTCTCAGCTGAGCACATAGAGATCTATTGGAATGCTCCCTCATTTTTGCTGGCCACTCCATCAATTCACACACCACAAATGCACCAAGCGCACAGAAGATGGAGGCACCAGACAGCACACACAACGGTCACCCATTTCACATAGTGTATAATATGGGGAGTTGTTTGGCAAATCTGGTTTCAAGTTCTGGAAGCAAACTATCAACCCCCCCCCCCCCCCCTGCCCCTAGTGTGTTTAGTGCTCTTTTGGAAAACATTTGAGCATGGTGTATTTTTTCATGCCTGATACTTGTTCAAACAGGAGATAAACGGTACCGGAGGTGTCTGGCAGCTGCTTCTCTGCCTCTCAAATGCAATGATTATGCATGCCTAGTCACTGGATATTTTCCAGTTAGCAGTACAGGAAGGAAAATGGAACTCTGACCCCCTAGTAATAAAATATAAGTAAAAGCTGCATAATCACCTCTTCGGCTACATATTAACATTTTTATACGTTTCTTCGGGGAGAGTCAGAAGAGCAGAATCGGAAAGGAGATTCAGATCCCTATGTGGTGAAGGTCACTTGGGCAATTGAAACCTTTTCCCCCTCTATTATCTTGGCCGTGAATACTGCCATAGCAGTTGCTACAATGAGAGACTCTGAGGGAGCCCACTCAGATACAGGAACCACCGTCAATGCTTTTTTGAAAAGAATAAATCTCTTGTGCAGAAGATTGTTATATGACAATATTACTTATACTGTGGTTGCTGCTTATGTAAAAATAGTTATGCAGCTGTTTGCATTAATACATATCAGTTTATAGTCAACAAAGTGACCTGCTCAATCCTGACTTTGCTATGGGGTGGTTTTATGAATTCATATCTAAAATAGTCACTTAATTTATGATTTGTATAGAATCAAATATTTCCTGTCACTGAAATATCATTGAAGAATAATACAATTGTCACGTCTGTGAGGTACCTGGACCCACTGGGCCATAGCGGAGTAGCAACTGGTCAAATGAGAGTCAATAATAATAATAAGTCTCTAGGACAAGAGTACCAGGGTAGATGACTTGTGCAAGATAATCAGAAGCTGGCTTGTGCCGGTCTATGGGAATCTAGCTTGTGCTGGATAACAGGACTTGTCTCGAATACACGACACGGATACTGAATTCGTCTTGGAGACTGGACTTGTCACGGACACTGGACATGGATACTGAAGTCGTCACTGACATGGGACTTGGCACGGACACCGGACGAGGATACTGATGTCGTCACGGACACTGGACTTGGCACGGACACCGGACAAGGATACTGAAGTCGTCACGGAAACTGGACTCGGCATGCACACTGGACATGGATACTGAAGTAGTCACGGACACTGGACTTGGCACGGACACCGGGCGAGGATACTGAAGTCATCACAGACACTGGACTTGACACGGACACCGGACATGGATACTGAAGTCGTCACGGACACTGGACTTGGCACGGACCCTGGACACGGATACTGAAGTCGTCACGGACACTTGACATGGCGAGGACACCAGACACGGATACAGAAGTCATCATGGACACTGGACTTGACACGAACACCGGACATGGATACAGAAGTTGTCACAGACACTGGACTTGACACCGAACACGGATACTGAATATTGGATACAAGATGAAGTATATGGGAAACAGGATATGGGATACAGGATAACGCTTGGGAATCTTTGCAGACCAACACAGGGTTAGACAAGTGTGCTAGGATTGGTCTGGGGTGATATTCCTGGTGCGTGCGGTGGCCCTTTAAGACTGGGGACGAGCGCACACGCACACCCTACAGACAACAGCCGGAGGAGAGAGCAGTGTCTGTTGGCGTATCAGGGGAAGGAGACACTGGCAAGGCTTCAGAGTCCTGCGGTCGCAACTGCCGGTAAATGGGGAATTCCAGCGGTCAGCGACCGCGGGCCTTACAACAATAAACTATTCCCCATTCCGAAATGGAAGATAAGAGAGGGCACTGGATTGCATCGAACTGCACTAAAAAAGTAGATACGTTTAGCTTTAGATTTAACATCCCTTTAAGCAGCAACAGCACTGTGTTATATTGCATACAATGCCGGCCCCTTTGAAGAAGTTTTGCATCAGTCTAATAGGTGCTTTTCAATGCGACCTTTACTTAAAAGTCATGGACAGTAAAACCACTTTTACACGGGCCAATTATCAGGCAAATGAGCGTTCACAAAACGCTCACAAGACATCAGCTGATTGTATCGCTTTAAATGCCGAAACTATTATAGTTGTCGGCAGTACATCTCTCTGTGTAATGATAGATAAAAGAAAAAAGGACACGGCGCCAGATGGAAGTGATAGAAGAGGTTAGTTTTTCCAGGGAAACAAAATATATACTTCATTTTCCAAATTGCAAATACTGGCAGGTAAATGCAAAGAGGTGCAAGCTGCTGCCGATCCCCAAACACAAACACCTAAAGGAGTTGCCTTGATGAAAATTGTAAAGAAAATAAAATAAAAAAGAGGGATACTGTAGGCGCTGCTTGGTTATCTGCCTGAGGAAGACGCCAGTCCGGCGTTGAAACGCGTAGCAATCTGTTTACCTTGCTTATATGCAATAAACCAACTTTTATCAACCAAGCAGCGCCTACAGTATCCCTCTTTTTTATTTTATTTTCTTTACAATTTTTATCTCTCTGTGTAGACAGGGAGCTGTGCTGCTAACATGATAAAAATGTATTGGGATGAGCGATCGTAGTAACGAGGATATGTAAGAATAAGAAAGCGAGAGAGACAAAATTTTCGTCTTCACTACGGTGATGTTATATAAAAAAATATTTACCATTTCAAATGAAAAAAAAAAAGTAAGAAAAAAAAATAAATTAGATCAATATGCAGAGTGTTAAAACTGCACATAAATGACATTAACGTAATAATCTATTAGGGAATAATGAGGTAAAAGACAGGGTTTACAAAGGGTGTGGGTTCTGGAAGACATGGCAGATCAGTGCATTACATGGATGGTCTATTGATTTCAATGGGCACTTTGCAGTTCTTTATTTCTCTTGTTGCGGGGTTCCCCCAAGGATTACTGATCACTGGGAGCAGCATGTGATACGCTGATAGTCCGGAGACACTTTTAATATAAAAGGGATTGTTCAAAGTAGATGATCCCTTTTCCAAAAAAAAAAGGAAATATGAAATCTGTAAAATTCTCATTTACACTTTGTGTTTGAGAAACGCAAGTTTTTTTTTACGCCTTAGTGTGATTTTTAAAATGAACTGTAGCATGCACTATGTTTTGTAGCTTCGCTGAATTTATTTTATCGATTGTCTTTAAGGCTGGGTTCACACGACCTATTTTCAGACGTAAACGAGGCGTATTATGCCTCGTTTTACGTCTGAAAATAGGGCTACAATACGTCGGCAAACATCTGCCCATTCATTTGAATGGGTTTGCCGACGTACTGTGCAGACGACCTGTCATTTACGCGTCATCGTTTGACAGCTGTCAAACGACGACGCGTAAAAATACAGCCTCGTCAAAAGAAGTGCAGGACACTTCTTTGCCACGTAATTTGAGCTGTTCTTCATTGAACTCAATGAAGCACAGCTCAAGATTTACGACCGTCTCAGACGGCTCGCAAAATGCGAGGAGGAGCATTTACGTGTGAAACGAGGCAGCTGTTAACAGTCTGTCTTTTCACACGTAAATGCCTCTCATCGTGTGAACATACCCTAATAGGGAAAACCACAGCATTAACAAGCACATGCAATATCACATCTTATTTTTTTTTACTCTAAACTTTCTTCTGTATAGAAAAAAGGCACAGAAATATGAGTAGTAATGCATTGGGTTGTACATTGGTGTAAACTTGTCATCAGTGTTCCATACAGTGGGAACAAAATATTTTGTAAATTGCATTTTGCCCTTCGGCCAGTTTTCTTGAAATTGTCCTATGTTAATAGGGTATCAATGTTGCAATTTCCAGCCATTTTAATATATAACAGAGTTTGATAAGGTAAATTCTCATATAAAGATATCACCAACTTCTGAATGCAATGGGCAAACATTAAACAATATTTGCTTTATTATTACACTTTTAATAATTATTTGCTACTGTGAATGTTACCGTTAAGAGGTGCTGCATGCTTATTATAAAATGTGGATTCAAATCGAAAGACAAGATTCTGTACTTTTTCTTGGTGAGGCTGCCAAGAACCGGAATTTGAGAAAGAGCCATTAATTAAAAACAATGATCCAAGTTTTTCATTTGTAAATATATGCAAGTCCCTAATTTGGGAAAAATAATTGCTTCCTTGTCTGTTGTCTTTCACTTTTGGTCCTTATCGCCTTCCAACCTTGCCATAGACCAAATGTGAATCTCAAAGGAAAGCAGAAAATCCAGATGGCAGTGTACTGATTGTGAATAAATTAGATGAGCAAGCCGTGTTTTATCATTTCTCCATTCAAGTGATACAAGTAGTTTAATAATGTACAATATTATTCTGATCTTTCAATTTGTACTTTATTTTACTCCATTATTACAGCTTGACCTGCCCATAATATAGAATCAAATTGTGGATGGAAAGTGTTCAGTAATTTTCAGATGATCTGAGTAATAGAAATGATGTGAACGTCTTCTGATATGCTGCACTATACCAGTCCCAATATGCATTTCTGGGTTTGAGCCAACAAACAGTATTATTATATTTTTATTACATTTTCACAACTCAATTTCCAACTGCAGCTGCATAAAATTCCACAGAATTGACAGAAAATCCACATAACAATGTTAAATAATTTTATTATAATGTGCTGAGATTAAAAAAATTACATATTATTAATTGCTTAAAGAAAAACTTTTTAATGAGATTTACCATATGACATTTAAAATTCTCTCAGTTGCTCCTTAGCAATAGACGGTTAATTGACACGTTGACAGCATTCACTGTAAAAAGTACCAAAAAGTGCCAAAATTGGAAATCAGAAAAATTTCAGTGAGAGGAAATCTATTTTCTTAAAGGGAATAGTCCTGTCAAAATGATGTTCTGAAATGACATAGAAACATGTGAGAAGATAACATTGGTTAAAGGGGTATTCCGGTAACTTGAAATTGGACCTAACCTCTCTACAAAATATAAAAGACTCAAATTAGATCTAATAAGCCATTTAACATCGTTCTGTCAGTATAAAAATAACTTTATAGTACCATAATCTTGTAGTTTGGCCTCAGTCACTAATAGCTATGACCTGTTGTCTATGGTCGCGCATGCGCGTTGAGTGCATCTTTATTCATGACGCGGTAATCCATGTAACCCGCGAACGCGCACTGTTACCAGCCGGGACCTCTTCCGGAAGTGCGCACTTGCAACAAGTTCATTACATCTTCTCCTATCGTACTGAAACAGGCGCCAGACTTTATCCTCCTTCCTCACTCTGTGGAATTATTGGTAAGCCCCTAAAAATTGTCAATGTTATCTGCAGTGGTCCTTCAGGGCGCTAAAAACTGCTAATATCTGTAGTGTGTATAGCCAATCTTGTCATGATCAATTTTTGTGAGAAGTGAATCTTGTAAACGCGCAAACAGACTGATTTGTGCGGCAGTGTATGATGGGATATGTAGGCGATGAGGTCGCGTGGTAACAGTGGCGGCGCCATGTTACTTCATTATACTCCATATACTCCATATACTTCTATAGGAAAGCACATCGCTGCTGGAGCAGTTGGAGAGGAAACTAAGGAAGGGAGGAATAGAAGCACAGCCACACATGTTGGATTAGAAAGGTTACAGGTGAATAAAAAATTATTTGCGTTATTTGAAAAAATAGCCTGTAATACCCCTTCAAGTCTGGTTATGGACCACCATTAATTTCCAGAATAAATTGGCTCTTACCCAATTGGCAAAACTCAGAGATTTATGCTACTGCAAATCTGACACAACATTCTAAGAGGTCCATTCAAATAAAGTTTGCTTAGAAGGTCATGTTAGACTACCAATAGCAGAAATCTCTGAGCAGCGCAAAAGCGAGTTCACCACTTTACAGGCACCTTTTATATTGGAAATCAGGGCATGGCCCAAGATCTCAGACTTCACCAATGTGATAGTTTTTCATGTCCTTGACAGATCATTTCGACTGAATCTTCACTTTAACTAAACTTTTATTTTTCACCTTTATGTACAGTACCCTTGTGGCTTAAGGGCATGATCACACAGAGCTAAAAAAAAACAACAATGTGTAAACATGTCAAATATGCGTTTTTGACACGTTTTCGGTGTGTTTTTTTATGCGTTTTGTGCACACTTTCTTCACATTTTTTGGTAAGTAATTAGGACCCCCATTGACTGTGGGAACATTTGGCGAGTTTTCTGCACGTTTTGGTCTGAATTGAACTGAATTGACCTGACGCTTTTTTTCTACGTGACATGTTTTTTAAATACGTTTGCGTAAAAAAATGTGTTGTATGTACTAACGGCACACTTTCCCATTGATTTGAATGGGAAGCTTAATCAAGCATTTTTTGACGCGTATTTCGACACATAAAATGCGCCAAAATACGTGTCAAATACACGTCACATGTACAGTGTCTAACAAATATATTTAGTTGGGCCATTAAGGGAATTTATCTTGTATTGGAGCTGACTACTGAGCCACAGATAGGGCTTGTCTACACGTAACGGAATTGCTGCAGAAAATTTCTGCAGCAATTTTGTTGAAAGTAGCAGATTTTCCACTACTGCAAAAACGCACACATTTCCTGCGGTTTTAACTGCAGAAAATCGTGCATATTTTGCTGCCTTTTTCACAATGCAAAGAGATGGTGACATCTCCTCTGAAAAATGCAGCAATTCAGTCTACTTTCCGCAGCAGGAACTGACTTTCTGCGGTCCGAAAAATACGCACCGCAGGTCAATTTCTGCTTGGAATATTTATGCAGCCACTTTGCTTCTACTGTATTCTGCTGCATATTTTCTGTCCACAATTGCGGACGGAACATACGCAGCAATTCCGTTACGTGTGGACAAGCCATCAGAGGGAAAAGTGTGCTGTATTTAGTGACATTTGTCGACATGCCAGTTATGCCACTTGTTGCAAACTGAGAGAGACAGAATCCTTGAACTGAGAGACCATGGTTTATCACTCCTGCAGATCACTACGCGGCTAGGCCGAGAAGTCAGCACTGTTCAACATTGTGTGTCCTGGAGGTTGGTAGAACAATAACGAATGGGAATGACAGCAAGATGTGCACGGATGTGAATCTCTGCACAGACGGATCATCTGATTGGAAGAATGGCGCATAGGGATCCATTCTGTACTGCAAGTGAAATTCAACATTACATCCCAAGCATAGGGCGGCAACCAGTGTCGACACTAACCTTCAGATGGTATTTGCACGACATTGGGCTACGAAACAGACGTCCAGCTACAATGTGTTCCATTGACCACACGCCACAGCTCTCAAAAGGCTATTAGGTCTATGAGGATCTATCCTCTTTAGCGGTGAGTCACACATTTGTCTCAAACGCACTGATAGCCGGAGATTGGTCTGGAGACCACGTAGGCAACGCCATAAAGAGGCCTTCACAAGGGAAAGTCACAATGGTCCTACTCCCGTTATTCTGCTGTGGGTTGGCATAATGTACGGTAGCCGGACCCCTCTAGTCTTCACATCAGGTACACTAAAAGCTCGGCATTACATTGATTTGGTCATGGAATAGTTGGTATGGCCAATTCTCCAAAGTGTCCCAGAGGCTGTTTTTCAACAGGGCAACGCCAGGCTGCATTTTGCTTGTGCTACTGTGAGCTGCCTGGCTTAAACCTGCTACCATGGCCTGCAGCTCCTCCAGACTTGCCTCCCATCGAGCACATCCAGAACGTCATTGGTTGGCAATTGCAAAGGGAACCAGCAAGCCGAACTTGATGATTTGCGTGCCCAAGTACATTCAGTGTGGCATAACATTCCTCAGACAACCATTAATAAATTAATAACCTCATTGATAGCATGCCAAGGCATGTAAATGCATATATTTCTGCTCGTGGATCATACTCGATACTGAATAAATCTAGATGTTTGGAATATTTTGTTTCCTTTTTTTTTAATGATTTGCATATCATTAGCATGTCTATCGTTCCTTTGATTTCCACGATTTCAAAACCTTTTCTTCTTGGTGTTGCAATTTCAATGTTGAGGAGTGTGTGTGTATATATATATATATATATATATATATATACATACACACACATATACTCTAGTATATACTAATATCGAAAAATAAACTTTACTCATTGCTTCTCCAACTTCCGTTAAGGACAGCCCTGTGCCACAGCGCATACAGAGTCCTAACACAATGCAGGGCCAGGAAATTGTGTGCGTTGCAGCCACAATGTATTGCGTCAGGGCATTGTGTGCTGCATCACATATAGTGCCATGAAGCTGCCCGGCTTCAGGACCTTGTTTTCAGCACAGCACAGACTGCACGACGTGGCAGTCTGAAGGGATCCGGGGTGGGTCACTAGGTACTTTCAAAGAGGTTGAACTCCCTAAAGATATGCCATTAATGTCTATCCTGTGCACTTTACAATGCACTTTACAAGTGAAGAACCATAGTTGTATTCTGTGTCTCATTCTAATTTCAGTTAATTCATATGATTTAACCCTGATCCTGTATTTTTTTTCTAGAAAAAACATGGTTCATGGAAACAACTTCTCTCCCTGTCAATACCAATCTGAACCTGAAGCTCTGTAGCTGATAGCGTGTCAAAGATAGTACAGAACTTTGCTGTATTTTACTGTATGTCCTACCTTGGACCTAAACCTTAGACTTTAATCACAAATCCCCCTGATCAACAATTTATTTTAAAATTGCTAAGAAAAACATAAAATAGCAAATGTTTGAAAGGAACCGGTTGTTAGAAAATGGCTGCCACCTTCATGAGACTCGATATGCAATGTTATCTTTAACATATGTAAATATAATATGTTACATATCTAGTGGTAATCCTAATCATTCTATATTTTACAAACACATAGCATTGCCCACAGCGTTGCTGCATGCACAGACACTGTCCGGCATTACCAGGAATCCCTAGGGGTCCATACTACAGAACCATAGACACACATGTGCCACCATATGGTGTCTCCATGAGAATACCTTCTAAATACAGCATGCAATGGGGAATGCCCTAGTTTATTCTCAAGGACTCTCACAGATGTAGTAAGGACCCACGGTAGGCTATAGGCACCATATTAAGGACCCCTACTATACGGCCGTGTTTTGTGCATTAGATCTTAATTTTTTCATTCTCACTAACCACTGTTAATTGAATGACCACAGATTGGTAAAGTTCCACTATAAATATTTGCAGTTCTAAGCAGAAATATTAATTACAAAATACATTTTCAAACATCCGACTGTTTAAAAGAAAGTCTAAATATAATATATCCTCATTTAAGAACACTACACCATATTTAGTAAACAGCTTAATTAAAATAATTTTTGGGTAATTAGCAGCAAATACTTCTTTTTCTGTTTTGCATACCATTTGTTGTTCTGTGTTTGCTAAACTGTGCCCGTCAGTCAGACTTTGCTTCAGGTAATTTTTTTTTCACTCTATGGGGAGAACCTTCAAAAATTACATCTGAATTTTAAAATATTTGGATTACCATATTTATCTAACACATCCTGGTTTTCACTTCATCATCTATATGTCCCAGCAAAACACCACCCTGGGAATTTAAGACCTGAAGATGAAATTCTGCATAATGCCATTATACAGATTCCAAAAATACCCTCCTGAGAATGCAGTGAATCAATCTAAAATCAACAAACAGTACAGTTAATTAATGGGTACACCATCAGGGAGGGTTTTTTAAACAATGTTGACTGCTGCTGCCTCAGGACCAATATTACCAGAAGTTATTGCTGGGTTTAAAGCTGCGACTACTAGGTTTCCCCGAGGTATCATTTTGTCTCTATTAGTTGATTCACACTGAGAAAGTTTTAATTTTTTTTTTATATTTACACACTTAATGATGACCATTTACATCCAAAAAGTCTTAATAGTAATAAACCACGAGTTATAAAGTTAGAATACAAATATAATGGAAGTTAATTCATATCTAGTGTAATAAAATATCGTAATAAACACAGAGCTTTCTGTCCTGACCAGTTACTTTTATAATGTACAATATATATAGTGTATGTGCACTAATCTAACTTGTTATAGATTGTGAAGTAGGCAAAAGCAGCAGTGGTGATATTAAAAAGGAATTCCAATCATAACATAAAATTAGCCATATATTAGTAAATCAGCTGTTAGAACTGTTGCCAAAGTATATTGACACATTTCTATTTAGTTGCAATGCCCATTTTTTGCAAAAGTGACAACAGGAAGCACGGCTTCAAGAGTTGCCGTCTGTAACATACATACCCTGACATGATACAGCGGCACAGCGAGACTGACAGGGATGCGCACGCGGCTGTCCGACCATTCAGAATTGAAGGCGCCATATTTAAAGCGACAATACACAAGCCTAAGTGCCAATTTTAGGTTTTCATCACCTGGTTAGCCTGTTTTTATCCTGTGATTGCTACTTGTATATTGAACGTCTGTTATTGACCCATCTTGTGTGTCTCCTCCAGCATTACTTTCTCTTTACACCGCGTGCCCAGCTCTGCTAGATCACCATTGCTGAACCCTTGATTTGTCTGACTACTCTCCTGAACTATTCTTTACAGTACTGAATACCTGGCTTGACTCAATATTCATTACCAGAAGTTTGGCTCTACTGACTACGGTTAAGCCGTACCCTAGTACTACATATCTTATCTGCCTGATTCCCGTTGCTGACTTCTGGACTGACTGACCACACTTCTATTCTCAATTTCTACCTCATATCCTTCCCGATACAGAATAGAGAGTTTTACATTTGTCATTGCCGATAGCTACTGTGTGTCTAGCTACTCCCATTCGGTCTGATTCCCCTTCTGCTAAGTGTTATCCAGAAAATCAACCACCGGAACAACTAGATGCACCCAAGTATGAAGGCCATCAGTTGGTTCTTTCCCTGGGTATCCCAGAAAGCAGACAGTTACATCACCTTTGAATTAGAGTTTTGGTAAATTGTCACCTTGTGTTTGATTGAATCGGTTTTGGAGATGCTCATTCAAGAGTGGCAACCAATATGGCGGCACTTCCTGTTATATTTGTGAAAGTCACCTGCTGTGTTTAATCAAAGGTTGGAGCAGCAACCAAAGTTTGATTATTAGGTTTTAATTGTTTTTAGATTTTGGGTAGAAAACCTCTTTTGTCTATGTTCACATGTGGCGTAATTGCACCAGATTTTCCATCCAGACTTCCGGTAGGTAAAAATCTGTAGCATATTACAATAGCAGTAAAGTGGGTGAAAATTAAAAATCTCAGCCATACATTGAAAAATTGTATGCAGAAATTGACCTGCGGTGCAGATTTTTTTTTATCTGTAGCATGTCAATTTATGCTGTGGAATGGTTGTGCCTTTGTTGCAGATTTTTCCCCGCCTTCTATGAGCCATAACGTTTCTATTTTTCCGTCAATAGGACTGTTTTTTTGCGGGAGGAGTTCTAGTTTCTATTGGCACCATTTCAAGTACCATATGATGTACTGGGAAACTGAAAAAAAATCTAAGTGGGGTGGAATTGGAAACAAAATATGATTCCTACAATTTGTTTTGGGTTTCGTTTTTATGTCTGTCCCCTTGCGGTAAAAATGACAAATTTACTTTATTCTGATGGTCAATATGATTATGGGGATACCAAATTTATATAGGTTTTTTACAAAGAAAAAACTATTTGCAAGAAAAAATTTATGTTTTTTGTCCATAATTTTTTTATTTTTTCGTCGATTGAGCGTAGTGAGGGCTTTTTTTTATTTGCGGCATGAGCTGTGGTTTTTATTATTAAAATTTTTTTGTACATACGACTTTTTGATCTCTTTTTATTAAAAAAATGGAACCCCTAAGTTGACCAAAAAACAGCGATTCTGGCCTTTTAAATATTTTTCTTTTTATGGCGTTCAGCGTGCGCATTAAATAACGATATATTGTAATAGTTCTCACTTTTACCGACACCGCGATACCAATTTTGTTTATTTTTTTACATTAGTTAAAAGGAAAAATTGGAAAAGGACTTTTCTTTTAACTTTTAATTTTTGTAAAAAAATGTCACTACTAAAAACTTTATTTAACTTTTTTTTTATACAATCAAATAGTCCCCCTAGGGGACTTGAATCAGCGATGGATCGCTGGTACAATACACTGTATTGCAGAATATTGTCATTTTTACCGGTTTCTGTTAAGCCCGGCCATAGGCAGTGCTTAATAGAGGCAGAGTGAAGGCAGTCCTGGGGGCCTTTATTAGGCCCCTGGGCTGCCATGACAACCATCGGCACCCCTTGATCGCGTTGTGGGCCGCCGATGAGCTTTTGGAGTGGGGCGCGCCCCTCTCTATAACACCTCAGATGCTGCGGTTGTGATTGACCGCAGCATTTGAGGGGTTAGACGGCTAGAAACAGCGTGTTCGCTGTTCCTGCCCGTTAGTGCCGGGTGTCAGCTGTAATACACAGCTGACACCCGCAGGGTATGGAGCGCACTCGGCACTCGGCACGTGAGCGCTTCATACAGTCCCCCCGCACCATGACGTGCACTTACGTCAAGGTACGTTATGGGTTAAAATACAAAAAGACTATAATCACCCCTAGCATTCTCGTACTGATGCATCCCTGTTATCAGGGCTGGTCTGTATTGAGCCTCCTGGGATGACGATTTGTAACCAATGCAGCCAATCACAGGTCACAGTGTCATCCCAAGAGACGGGCTCAACACAAACAAGCTAGTGATGCAGGGTCTACGGGAACGCCAGAGGATGGTTGTATGTTTTTTTTTTTTATCCCCTCGCCTTTCCATAGCGGCAAATTCAGCCAGATATCTACACCAAATCAAACACGATTTGTTGGGGACTTTTACCCAGAATCCTTACGGATCCCGCAGAAAAACCAACCCGTGTGAACTAACTCTTATGGAGCTCAAAAACTGTATCAGTACTAAATCCCTGTCAGATATATCTAACTATAAAAAGTGTAGTCATACCCTGTGATAACTAATAGAGGGGACACTCAAGTGCAGGACATCCAAAATGCCTTACTATGGCTTCTTCCTTTTTGATAATAGGTAGCCAAGAAACATTCTGTACTGTACATAAAATGTAACCACATACAATGCTAAGAAAGAGAGGCGGCACTCCAAGCAGATGTCAGAAAAAAGGTAGATTTATTCTCCCATCAGTGCAAAAACCAGTGCAACGTTTCAGCTGCTCAATGCTACTTTTCATTTGGACATTGTGGGATCTACAAGTCAGGTCCCTGGAGTCTGGCACCCATTTGGGCCCCGGAGGCTTATCTTGTTCTGCTGTGCTGCCCATACTTTTTACCTTTGACCTATACATATGTTTTTGGAGTCTTGGAAGAGACCAGAATAACTAGAGGAAACCCTCCTGAAAACATATTTTGGCCTCATTACACTCAAACTGAGGACTTCAATGTTACAACGCAGTAGGACCACTAAATTAGGATACAATTCTTTCTTTTGTATGTTTTCAGTCCAAAGAACCAGAATTTAATGAATTGATCTAAATTAGAAATGTATCTAGGAGCCAAGGAATGTTAATTGTTGACTAAGAATGGTGGGTTACAATTACTAATTGATTAGAAATTTTCAGGAATAAATGAGGTTCTAAAATCTCACACAATCCCGCACTGTCTCCTAATATACTGTAGAACCCTTAGGCCTCGATTATACAGGGCAGTTCTGATGCAGTATTTGATGTATACCAAAGCAATAAGTATTCCCTTTATATTTTTTTTATCTTTAGGTTCCACTTCTGCTTTGGGCAAAAGACAAATACAAAAACTGCCCATTTATTTTTACCTACATTATGATCAAAAATTTAATATTCCTTTGCTGCGTTTTCAAAAACCTATTCAAGCATTGGCTATTAACAAAAGGGTTTTGTCACTAAAAAGCTTACTCCAACTGTGGGATTCGTCACTAAAAAGATTACCCCCAGTGGCGGAATTACCGTTACAGCAGCCATAGTGGCATCTATAGTGCTGTGGCATGTGGGGGCCCAGCATTTATTTGCCGGGCAGCAAGGGCCCCTTCATGCCCATTGGCATTGCTAGCACTGGTCATCCGGGGCCCAAATCGACTTCCACATTCAATTGTATCTACTCCCTCAGAACACAGATACAATTGGATACCATGGTGGAGCAGGTAGTTCGCTCCCTGCTCTGCCACTCACTAGGCTACAGGCAACGTTAGGGGCTGTGTGGCATTATCTACAAGGGGAGGCTGTGTGGCACTATCAACAAGAGTGGGTGTCTGGCACTAACTACAGGATGGGGCATGAGGCAATATCTACAAGGAGGGCTGTGTGTGGCACCATCTAACAGGGGGGTGTGTGTGGCACTATCTACAAGGGTGTGTGTGTCACTATCTATGGGGGTGGCATTATCTACAGGAGGACTGTGTTTGGCACTATCTACAGGGGGATGTGGGATCATTATTAAAGGGGTATTGTTTCCAACAAAACAACGAAACCCTGTCACAATGGTGACTGTCGTGGAAATCCATCGCTCAAAATATATTAGACTGAAATTTATACGAGTCCAAACAGACTCTCAAGGCCAGACCCCATTAGTCAGTATCCTAATTAGGATATTTCACCGATATATATCGAGAGAGGAGAAGAAAACACATAGACACGCTGAGATGTTCAAAATGCTCCTCTGAAGGATTTATTACCAGACTCAAACTGTTAAACTGAAATTCAGAAGGGGTGTAGGCTTGAGGTAAACCAATCAGAGACAATGTAACAATATTTGTTATTCAATAAAAAGCATACAATAAAATACATCCCAGATACATCATTATAATTCTTCACACATTATGTTTACAGGTGTCTTATCTCTCTTTTGGACAGAATATGCTCGTGGAGATGGGGGAGACCTTCCCTCACGCATACTTGCCACCCTCCCATCTCCCTCCCTGTCCATTCCTTACCAACTTCACATGGGAACCAAGGTCAAAGATAAAACATACGAAATCAACATTACTTGTATTAAAGGAACAATGACTTTTCTATTCACTACAATAAAACCAAGATGGGAACTCCAGACAAGATGGCTGCTGCACGAAATTAAATCATTTAAACATTATCATCACTTTCACATAATACATATCTTAGTAATTCGGCATCCTGCTTGATAATTCACAATGTAATTTCATACAGAGAATATAAGCAAATAAATCATCCTTCACATGACCAACGGAAACCATTAACAACGTTTCCGTCACCATTGAGATCAATGGTGAGGGAAACGGAAGCTAAGATTTACGTTTGCCTTTCCGTTGAGGGGTTAACCTGACGGAAACCTCTGACGGAAGCCCTCAATGGAAGGGCAACGCTGATGTGAACAGGCCCTAATCGGGGATTTTTTTTCTATTTGTCATGTTTGGAGTAAAACAATTTTATGAGTTGTTTTGCCCTTCTATGGATTAACACTGCAGGATAATGCAATTTTATGTAGAGCTACCAACATCCCACATAATTTCACATCTTATTGAGTCAATATGGGACACCGTGTATATTACATGTCAGATCCGTTCCCTAATATTGGAAAAATGATCACATATTCACAATACTTATTGCAAAAATTATTCATGATTCAATGTTTCTGGCAGCATTGGTAAATCAGGTAAAACATTTTAATATATTGTGTACTAGAGATTACAACCAACTGTCTCCTCGCGGCTGGACAAGCATGTTATGCCCGGGTCTAAAATGTCTGCTTTGGGGGCTTAGTTTAGGCAAGTTAATCCCATCTGATGGAACTTTGTAAATGAATTATTCATTCACACATTTTCATTTTTTGGCAAATGCTAACTCTTGCTCAATAAAATACTCTGAAGTGAATTAATATTTTTTGCATGTATATTCCTCAACAGTTGCCTGAAGCCTGAAAACCCAAAACATTTTAACTAACAGGTGCATAAATACATGGAAACATCCAAATAGGAATACATAGAATTTAAGAAACAACAAATTTAGGGCGGGTTCACACATGGCGGAATTTCACTTAAATTCCGCTGCGGACACTCCGCAGCGTTAATCCGCAGCGGAGCCGTTTCTCCATTGACTTTCACTTTAATTTAGCAGTGTTCGTTTACACGATGCGTACAATTCCGCTGCGGAGCATAGGCTGCGGAGCGGAATTTGGTGTCCGCAGCATGCTCTGTCTGTTGCGGAGCAGTGGCGGACTGGTTGCGGACTCATGGCGGAATTTCTCCATTGACTTCAATGGAGAGTCAAAATTCCGCAATGAAGTCCGCAGATCTTATGTGTGCTGCGGAGCGTATTGTTTTTACTACCATGACATTTCTTCATTCTGGCTGGACCTATGTATTTCTAGGTCTACAGCCAGACTGAGGAAGTCAATGGGGCTCCCGTAATGACGGGAGCGTTGCTAGGAGACGTCTGTAAATAGTCACTGTCCAGGGTGCTGAAAGAGTTACGCGATCGGCAGTAACTGTTTCTGCACCCGGGACAGTGACTACCGATCTCAATATACATGTATCTGTAAAAAAAAATATAAGTTCATACTTACCGAGAACTCCCTGCGTCTGTCTCCAGTCCGGCCTCCCAGGATGACGTTTCAGTGTAAGTGACGGCTGCAGCCAATCACAGGCCAAGCACAGGCTGCAGCGGTCACATGGACTGGAGCGTCATCCAGGGAGGTCGGGCTGGATGCCGAAAGAGGGACGCGTCACCAAGACAACGGGCGGTAAGTATGAATTTCTTTGACTTTCACTAGGGAAAGTGCTGTCCCTTCTCTCTATCCTGCACTGAATAGGGAGAAGGGAAGCACTTTTCCTGCAGTCCGCAGCGGCCAGTCCGCATCAATTTTCTGCACATTTTGTGCAGATCCGCAGCCGTAATCCGCAACCCGGATTAGGTGCGGCATTGATGCGGACAGTTGCGGAGGAATTCCGCCATGTGTGGTCATGCCCTTATCGTCAAACTTTAATGGAATCACATGTTATCTATAAACTACCGACATGGAGCAGCAGAAAGCAACTTTAATATAGTTTAAAAAAAAATATTTGATATGAAAGTGAATTCACAAACCTTGGTGTCATATGAACTTCCTGCATTTCTATCTATTTCATGTCAAAAGCAGAACCAGAAGCAGTGCCACCCATGACCCACAGGCAGCAATGCCTAGGTTACTTACTTTAAAAGGTTGTTTACTTTCAGAAAGCAGTGTTCAGTCAAGATGTTAAAGGGGTTCTCCTGTCTCAGCAAAGTAATGTAATTTTTTGGAAAAATTAAAAATCATCCAGTCTTTCAAAAGTCTTTCTGTGTCAATTCCTCGCGATATTCAAGATCTCTGCTTGTTGTTATTCAGTAAGAACATTCGTTGTTTACTTTCATTGCATACAATTCTGTCGATGGTTATGTGATGGACACACAGGTGCACGGCTCGTTACAGTTACAGTATGTGAATCCAGGGCCGCCATTAGGGCAGCACAGCTGGTACTGCAGTCAGGGGCCCGGCCACAATGCTGGAAAAAAGGGGCCCGCCCGCTTCTAAGTAACTGTAAACATTTCTATCAGTGCCTCAGCGTTAGTTACTTGGAGAAAGGAACGGACCCTTCCGTTCCTTCCTCCGAAGTAACTTTAACGCTGGGACCCTGAGAGGACAGGAGGGGAAGTTGCGCATGAGAAGCATGAAAGAGGCTCCGTGTGGAGAGAGCTCACCAGACACAGCCGACAGGACCCTGCAAGACTGGTGAGTGCCCATCCTCCTTCACATCCCCCCTGATCCCACTTAAAGAAAATAAAGTATGTTTTTTTTCCGTTTACCTTTCATTTTGTGCTGCGAATTTTGTAATCGTGGCAAAAATGGCGCAGTTTTGCCGTGGATTTCAAAAATTGTGACAAAGCCGCCTTATTTGTGCCGCTATTACAAAAATGACAAAGTCAAATCAGGTTTTTGCTGCGATTTTGGAAAAATCGTGGCAAAAAATGGGATGTGACTGCACTGTGTGAATAGACCCTAAAGGCCCTGTTACCCAGATGTTGCTATTTTTGCGGAGGAAAAGCTCCGATTCCAAAAAATTGCAACTCAGAAAAAAAAGCTTATACTTACCCAGAACTCTGTGCTTTTGTGTACAGCCTGGCCTCCAGGGATGACGTTTCATCCCATGTGACTATTGCAGGACGTCAGGGAGACACGTGGCATGGAAAGTATATGCTTTATTTTATTTTTTTACCTGCCTTAGTGCTCCTCCCAGCCTCACAAGTGCTTCACCTTCTCTTAAGGCGCCCTCCACATCGTGTTATTGCCCTACGTTTATCTTGTACGTCGGAAAAGCTCCCGACGTACACAATAAATGTGTTCATAAGGCTTTATTATGTCCTTTTGGTCTCCGTCGGGTTGGTATACTTCAGTATACCTTTTTTTTTGAAGGATGGAATAGCATAGTAGACTCTGCTATTCCATCCTGAGAGATCCCACAAAAAAACCGTATACAGCTCCTGACAACACTATATGGACAGTAATAAACTGAAGGAAATCTTTCCAGATTTACCACTTCTTGCACACAAGCAGCCACCAAACCTAAGGAATCTCCTGGTCAGAAGGACCCTCTCATCACCATCAGAGATTGGCACTTTTCCTTGTAACAGTAGAAAATGCAGGACCTGTACCAACATCTTGTCATCAAACACCATCCACATACCAAACACGCAGCAGGACTATAAAATCACTGGCACGTTCTCCTGTACATCCTCCAATGTAATGTACATAAAACTGTGTACAAGGTGCATAGATAAAGGAATCTACATTGGGGAAACCATACAAAAACTACAAACCAGGATGAATCTACACAGACATACAATAAAACAGGAGGTGGATACACCCGTGGGAAAACACTTCCTGATCACAGTTTGGCAGATTTAAAGGTCCTAATTCTGAAGGGTCATTTTAAAAACAACAGAGAAAGAAAAAATTGGGAATTCAAGCTGATGCTAAAATTCCAGTCATTGACACAAAGCCTCAATCTAACACCTGGATTTATGAGCCACTACATGGACACGCGTAGCATCCCCCATTAGTCTGACTCCAGATGCCTTAACTCCTAAGTCATCACCCCTATAACCTCAGTTTTATTGCCCCGGCTTATCTTAATGATGTATCACCTCATGTACTAATTGTCTTTGTGTAACATCTTAAATGTTGTGCTTTTTTCTAAGTCATTAATTTGTAAACTTGCCAGAAGAAGGAGCCTGTGTGCTCCGAAAGCTTGCATTTATAAGTTTGAGGGTATGTTCACACGATGAGAGGCATTTACGTGTGAAAAGACAGACTGTTAACAGCTGCCTCGTTTCACACGTAAATGCTCCTCCGCGCATTTTGCGAGCCGTCTGAGACGCTCGTAAATCTTGAGCTGTGCTTCATTGAGTTCAATGAAGAACAGCTCAAATTACGGGGCAAAGAAGTGCCCTGCACTTCTTTGCCGAGGCAGTCCATTTACGCGTCGTCGTTTGACAGCTGTCAAACGACGACGCGTAAATGACAAGTCGTCTGCACAATACGTCGGCAAACTCATTCAAATGAATGGGCAGATGTTTGCCGACGTATTGTAGCCCTATTTTCAGGCGTAAAACGAGGCATAATACGCCTCGTTTACGCCTGAAAACAGGTCGTGTGAACCCAGCCTTATGGTTAGCCAATAAAGGTATCATACCTACTATACTTTTGTCTTTTTTGACACAAAATTATTTAACATTGCATATTGTTTCTGGCTAACACCGTACTACACTATTTTTTTTACTGTACTTCACATGTTAAAGAAAATTTTCAAAACGCTATTTTTTCAGGGACCAGTTCAGTTGTGAAGTGGCATTGAGGGGCCCATATAATACAAACCCCAATAAATCACCCCATTTTAAAAACGGCACCCCTCAAAGTATTCAAAACAGCATTAAGAAAGTTTCTTAACTCTTTAGGCGATTCACAAGAAAAAAAGCTAAGTAGAGGTGAAATTTACAAATTTTATAAACATTATTTGCAGAAATTCATATTTAACATGTGGCCCTAGTGGGCTTATAGCCTGAAACACAGGCCTTAGAAGCAAAGGAGCACCTAGTGGATTTTGGGGCCTTCTTTTTATTAGAATATACTTTAGGCACCATGTCAGGTTTAAAGAGGTCTTGTGGTGCCAAAACAGTGGAAAACCCACAAAAGTGACCTCATTTGGGAAACTACAGCCCTCAAAGAATTTATCAAGGGGTATAGTAAGCATTTTGACCCTGCAAGTTTAGTGGAATTAGGCCGTGAAAATGAAAATCTATTTTTTTTTCTAATAAAAAGTAGTTTTAGCTCAGATTTTTAGATTTTCATAATAAATAAAGGAGAAAAAGCACCCCAAAAATTGTAAAGCAACCTCTTCTGAGCACAGCAAAACCCCATATGTGCTCATAAACGGCTGTTTAAACACACGGCAGGGCTCAGAAGGGAAGGAGCACCATTTGGCATTTGGAGCTCAAATTTTTCTGGAATGGTTTGCGGTGCCATGTCACATTTGCAAAGCCCCTACAGAACCAAATCAATGGAAACCCCCAAAAGTGACACCATTTGGGAAACTACACCCTTGAAGGAATTTATCTAGGGGTATAGGGAGTATTTTGACACCACAGGTCTTTTGCCGAATTTAGCGGAATTAGGCCATGAAATTGAAAAGCTAAATTTTTTCCGATAATGGATATTTTCAATTTTTGTAAGGAATAAAGAAGAAAAAGCACCCCAACATTTAAAAAGCAATTTCTCACGATTACAACAATACCCCATAAGTGGTCATAAACTGCTGTTTGGACACACTGCAGGGCTCAAAAGGGAAGGAGCTCTATTTGGAGATCAAATTTAGCTGGAATGGTTTTTGGGTGCCATGTCACATTTCAAAAGCCCCTGGAGGGCCAAAACAGTAGCAGCCCCAAAAAAATTACCCCATTTGGGAAACTACACACCTTAAGGAATCTATCTAGGGATAAAGTGAGCATTTAGACCCCACAGGTCTTTCGCTGAATTTATTGGAATTAGACCGTAAAAATCTATATCAACATTTTTTCCATTAAAAAGTTGAATCTCTTTCATTTTCACAAGGGATAAAGGAGAAAAAGCCACCCAACATTGGTAAAGCAATTTCTCCAGAGTAAGGTAATACCCCACATATGGTCATAAACTGCCATTTGGAAACACAGCAAGTATCTAAAGGGAAGGAGTACAATTTGGTTTTTGGACTGTAGATTTTACAAAATTAATTTTCTGACACCATGTTGCATTGAGCTAAGGTACCAGTACATTGGAAACCGCTGAAAAATTACACCATTTTGGAAACTACATCCCTGAAGAAATGCATCTAGAGGTATTGTGAGCATTTTGACCCTGCAAGTGTTTTGCAGAAATTAGTGCACAGTGGATGTTGCGGGTTGAAAATTGCCATTTTCCACAGGTATGCCTTTTCAGTGACCAATATGTTGTGCCCAGCTTGTGCCACTGGAGACACACACCCCATACATTGTTAAGCTGGTTCTCCAGAATACAGTAGTACCCCATATGTGGTCATGAACTGCTGTTTGGGCACACTGTCAGGCTCAGAAGGACCGCCATTTGGCTTTTAGAGCGTAGATTTTGCTTGGTAGTAGTTTTGTTTGGGGTTTTACTGGTATTTCAGTTTATAATGTGGGGGCATATGTAAGCTGTGCTGAGTACATCAGTGTAAATATAAGCTGTGTTGAGTATATCAGGGTATATCTAAGCTGTGCGGAGAACATCCGGGTATATGTAAGCTGTGTGGAGTACATCAGGGTATTTGTAAGCTGGGCGGAGTACATCACGGTATATGTAAGCTGGGCAGAGTACATCACGGTATATTTAAGCTGTGAGGAGTACACCAGGGTATATGTAAGCTATGTGGAGTAGATGAGGGTATATGTAAGCTGTGCGAAGTACATCAAGGTATATGTAAGCTGTACGGAGTACATCAGGGTATATGTTATCTGTGAGGAGTACATCAGGGCGTAATAGGCTGATGTAATAATGGGGTGAATGAATAATAAAATTAATAATCCATGGATTGGTGTGGTACGCTTGAACCCATCCTTTATGCACAGGCCGGGTTTTTTGGGGTATTGTACAAAATATCCGCGCTCGAGTATTGCCTAATCTTTGACTTCTTCACTTAGCCCTATAAGCAACACAAGGACCTGAAGTGTCCTCATCTCCGCTGTATCTACGGGGTCCACCTGTGGCGTCTAGAAAATGATGATGTGGGGTTTTTAGTGAAAAACTACTGGACCGAAAATATTAGTCCCGGCCATCATTTAGCATAATTTTGCTTCATTGCGTTCTGAGAGTCATAAAGTGTTATTTTTCCGTTGACGGAGCTGTGTGAGGGCTTGATTTTGGGGGAACAAGCTCTAGTTTTTATTGGTTCCATTTTGGGGTACATGCGATTTTTATTTATCAATATTTATTAAATTTTTTGGGAGACGAGGAAACCAAAAAACAGCAATTCTAGAACTGTTTTGTTTTTTCTTTTTTTACAGTGTTCACCGTGCAGTATAAACAACAAGTTAACCTTATTCTGTGGGTCGATACGATTATCGTTTTTTCTACGTTTTACTACTTTCCCACTATAAAAATACTCTTTTCTAAAAAAAATAATGTTTTAGTGTCGCCATTTTCTGACAGCCATAACTTTGTGGGCTTGTTTTTTGCATGACGAACGGTAGTTTTTGTGGATACTTGACACTTTTTGATCACTTTTTATTTAAAAAAATCCTAAGACAAGGTGACCAAAAAGATAAATTCTGTCATAGTTTTTTATTGATTTTTTTTACAGTGCTCACAGTGCGGTAAAATGAACATGATATTTTTATAGCTCAGGCCGATCCGAACGCGGCGGTACCTATTATGTATAGCTTTTTTCATTTTTTACGAATTATAAAAGGACTTGATCAGAGAATCAGGGTGATTATTGTGTTCATTACTTAAAACTTTTATTTATTTATTTTTCTTAAACATTTTTTTCACTTTCTTTTTTTACACTTACTTGGGGACTTGAAGATCTGATCTTCTGATCCCCTGTACAATACACTGCACTACTTATGTAGTGCAGTGCATTGTAACTGTAATTTTCCAACTGATGGTTAAGCCTATTAGGTCCTGCCTTGGGCAGGACCTAATAGGCTTCCGTACCTGGCCGACCAGGAAGCCATTGCTAGGCTTCCTGGTTGAGATTGCAACCATCGGCTCCCGCGATCACTCATGGGGAGGGGCTGGTGGCCTACAGAAGGAGCCCCCTCCCTCTGTTAACCACTTCAATGTGGCAGACGCGATTGACCGCCGCATTGAAGAGGTTAAACAGCGGCGATCGGCATTAACTGCGATCGCCACCGTTGCAGCGGGATGTCATTATTTACAGTGATTCTGTGTAAAGGATCTGCCAGACACCGCTTCTGTGTCGACGCCCGTGGTTAATCACTCTGCACCTGCTCCTAAGTCTGATAGAGTGACTCGATCTGCTACCACTCAGGCTGGTAGGCTCAGGAGTGGGAGAACCTATCACAGCCTGGCCAGACGGTTCTAGCTCCCGCCCTCGGTCTATTTATACCTTCATTTCCTGCTTGTCTCTGCCTGTGATTCTTTCCTGTTTCCTGGCTCTGCTGCTCGTGCTATCATTATTGACCTTGCTTCATTTTGACCCTGGCTTTACTGACTACACTCCTGCTCTGCGTTTGGTACTTCGTACTCTCCTGGTTTGACTCGGCTCGTTCACTACTCTTGTTGCTCACGGTCTTGCCGTGGGCAACTGCCCCATTTCCCTTAGCTTCTGTGTACCCTTGTCTGTTGTGCACATATTGAGCGTAGGGACCATCGCCCAGTTGTACGCCGTCGCCTAGGACGGGCCGTGCAAATAGGCAGGGACTGAGTGGCGGGTAGATTAGGGCTCACCTGTCTGTCTCCCTACCCCGTCATTACATTCTGAGTAACCCTATATAAAGTCCAGCTGTTCTATTAGGCTTTTCCTGACATTTTCTTTGTTGCATGTGACAGCAAAAGCTATGGTCCGTAAAGAGCTTACAACACATCAAAGGGATCTGATTGTTGAAAGGCATCAGTCAGGAGAAGGGTACCAAAAAATTTCCAAGGCATTAGATATACCATGGAACACAGTGAAGACAGTAATCAAGAAGTGGATTACATTTGGTACAGCAGTGACATTACCAAGAACTGGACGTCCCGCAAAACATGATGAAAAGACAAGATGAAAATTGGTCTGGAAGGCTACCAAGTGGCCTACAGTAATATTAAAGGAGCTGTAGGCCTTTCTGGCAGGTACTGGTTGTGTAGTGCATGTGACAACAATCTCCCGTTTTCCTCATATGTCTAAGCTGTGGGATAGGTTGGCAAGACGGAAGCCTTTTCTAACAAAGAAAAACATCCAAGCCCGGCTATGTTTTGGTAGGACCTACATCAAGTCTGCAAAAAGCATGTGGGAAAGCGTATTATGGTCTGATGAGACCAAGGTTGAACTTTTTGGCCATAAATCCAAAATGTATATTTGGCGCAAAGCCAGCACTGAACAACACCAAAAGAACACCATACACACAGTAAAGCATGGTGGAGGCAGCATTATGCTTTGGGGCTGTTTTTCTGCAGCTGGAACTGGGGCTTTAGTCAAGGTGAAGGGAATTATGAACAGTTCCAAATATCAGTCAATATTGGCACAATACCTGCAGGACTCTGCTAAAAAGCTGAAGACGAAGAGGAATTTCACCTTTCAGCACAACAACGACCCAAAGCATACAATCAAATCAACAAAAGAATGGCTTCACCGGAAGATCAAAGCTTTGGAATAACCCAACCAGAGCCCAGACCTTAATTCCATTGAAAATCTGTGGGGTGATCTGAAGAGGGCTGTACACAAGAGAGGCCCTCGCTCTTTGACAGATTTGGAGCGCTTTTTCACCGAAGATTGGGCAACAATTGCCAAGTCAAGATGTGCCATGCTGATAGACTTCTAAACAAAAAGACTGAATGCTGTCATAAACTCAAAGGGTAATTTAACAAAGTATTAGTTTAAGGGTGTGCATATTTTGCAACCACATTTTTTTTGTTTTTTGTTTTTATTTTTCCACCCTAAAAGTTTTCAGTTTGTTTCTCAATGGAATTGTACAGATTATAAATGACATTAAAGGTGGAAAAGTTCTGAAATTATACATCTTGTACTGATTTTGTCCTGGCATTTTAACAGGGGTGTCTATATATTTTAAGTCAAGAGCTCAGAAAGCCAATATATTACGATTAACAATAAAACAGGAAATAGTTGCTTTGAGTCTCGATGGAAGGGCAAAAAAGTTTTTAGTTCTGAAGGTTGTTGAACCATGAAAAACAATCTAAGACCGATTTGCAAGTAGCATGGTGCTGCTGTTTCATAGCCTAGCTAGCAAGTTGGAATGATATCATTCTGAGCATCTGCACCACTCCTCCTTTGAGAGCATATACTAATCATCTCTCTTCATGGTCAGTAACCACATAAGTAACCACATAAGGACCAGACGATGCCAGTAGTTTTGGTTCTGTAGCTGTTGTATGTTTTCCTGCAAAGAAAATCCTGCCAGACAATATTCGTCAACCTTGTCTTTGGTCTTCTTTCGTGATTGGGGCAGATGTTTATTTCCCATCGACTCTATCTGTCAGTGCAACTGCAGCCTTCATCTGGCAATGGGTGCTCGTAATAATATCAGGCCATCACATAAACTGCTGGAAGGTTTACTCTTGTGACTAAAATCAGTGTATGGCTAAAAACATTTATTCTTCATTTTGATAAGCTCTTAACAAATGAAAATGTGCTTTCTTAGATTTTTGCCAAGCCAGAGCCATGTTTATTTCTAGCTATATGGGTCACGAAGGATTCCCAGCTGTTAGACAGGCTCAGTAGAGCATTGCTGTACTCGACAACATCTGTTTCTCCAAAACAGTATCCAGCTTTTAGCACTCAAATGGAGGCTGCACCATATGCCAGCAGACCACTTAGTTTTTACCTTGGGAACCAACTTTACACCAGTCAAGGTAGCAGAAGAAGAACAGAGTATTTTAATTCTACCATGCTGTAGTCACATTTTTATGTTCGCTACTTGCTAACTACTATATATAGTCAGTTAAATATTCGCCAGAAGCTGTTACTTGTTAAATTATTTACACGGTTGAAACTTTGCTATATAATATATGAAGATTTTTTTATTTTCACATTTCAAAAGGGCAATATTGAAAACATTGAAAATCCTATATTGCGTTCCTGAATATCTGGCCATTGGTAATATTTAAATATTTTCAATTCTTCTAAATATTAGAAGTGTGATTTGAACATTTGGGATTTTTTAATAACATTAAATAGCTACATTTAATTTTTAGATATTGACATAACCAACCATAAATAGAAGATTGAATTCTTAAAAATAGTTGATAACATGTATTCTACCAAACGTTAAGCTGGTGTAAATACTTTGGATCCATAAGATCACATGATTTAAGGAGCCCTCCTTCTAAGAAGAAAACTTTCAGGGACAGCAAATTTCTTTCCCTTCAAATGAAAAAAACAAAACGTTTTCAAACAGCCAAAGTAGAATGTGGAGAAATTCACTTACATTAGTGTTCTCCAACCAGCGGCTCTCAAGCAGGAAACAGGAGGCACATTACACAATTGGCAGAAAGAATAGTAGTTAAGCAGGCAATAAGTTAAGGTACACAGGTAACACACACATAGCGTAGGCCAAGGCAGGTTGTCGTCAGAAGCAATGTCAAGGAACACGTCAATTAGCAAGCATTTGCAAAGTGACATGGAAGAGTGTATTTTTAGTCCAGAAACTTATAATATGGCTCAGGTATTCATTTTCCAGCGTATCAGGATTCCCTATGTGCTGGGCTTTGAGGGACCAGGAAGAAAGAAAACATGCCACCTCCAGGGAGACAGAGCAGAGCAGGAGCCCAGACACAGGCACTGAGAGCCAGTTGGGCACGACAGCTGGCTAATTGTTACAATTTGCGTTAATAATCTAGTTATGTAAAAGGAGAAAACATGCTCTTGAATTTTTTTATTACAGAAAGGCACCTGGTTTGAAAATACTGAACCAGCCACCCAGATTATTTCCATATGCAGTTATATTCTACAGTCTCCTCAAGACCTTTCCAGGGTCAAAAGTAAGATGACTGGAGTCAGTGTTGAGAAGTGGTGGCTCATTAGCCGTAATAACTTTTTAGGAAGAGACTAAAAATTTCCTGTGTAGGAATTCCTAGGATTTTACAATTACAGAAATCACTCTTTCATGAATTAAGAATGTATATTAAAATTGGCAATAATTAGTATATCTGTTAATCCAACATGACACTAATCCATTGGTCCTGGACGACCAATATTTTACTGTAATATTGTTAGAATATTCTATTTGGCACTATATTTTGACAAGCCTAATAGAGAGTTCACTGCACTTTTGGACTGAGAATAGAACAGTTAAATGTGTACAGTGGAACCAAGAAATAACTACCTAAAAAGATTATTGCTAGAGTCATCAACATCATAACTAAGATGAATGCTCCAGAATATGTTCCAAGCAGCTTCTATATTAAGCAGTAACCTACACAATGCCATCTATCAGAAAATGTAACATTTTGTAACCTTGCCTGTAGATGCCTTAGGCTATATCAGCGCACATATCTATAAAGTCAAAAGCATTTCTGCAGATGTACAGTAGGCATGAGAAATTAAATAACCGTCCCTAAGTTTTTGCCTTTCTGTTCTGAGAATAAAAGTTTCCACACTAAATTTTAAACACAGTATAATAAATACCTGTAGGACATCACCCATTTTTCAGTCATCTAAATAGTTTTCAATGTTTCCCTGTATTGTAGCGTCCATGGCCGCGGGCCGTCGGGTTTACTCACCTCCCGACGCCCGTAGCCATGGCTCTGTGAGCGCTGGTCCCCATCTCCTTCCTAGGAGACGCCAGCGCTCACTTCCGCTCCGGTCCGCTGTGTCCCGTAGGGTGCGTGCGCGCGCTCGTGCCCGCTCTTAAAGTGCCAGCGCGCGCACATGAAAACAATCATCATCATCATCAACCCATATGGTTTCCAGGACAATAAGAAGGCCCCAGCCCTTCTGATCCTTGCCTGAGCATTGATAGTATATCCCAAGTCTGTCTTGCAAATGGTACCTTAGTGTTTCCCATTCTAGTTGTTACCTGTGCCCTGTTACCTGTTCCTGTATCCCGTGCTGTATTCTTGTTCCTGTGCCTACTAGTGTTGGAGTCGTGTCCTACTGCACCTGCTGTCCTTTGCCACGTCCAGTGTCTTCTGCCATGTCCAGTGTATTCTGCCCCGTCCAGTGTCTTCTGCCACACCTTGTACTGCCCGCCACGTCTGGCGCAACCTGCCGCACCAAACTCCATCCGTGCTGAAGCCACAGCCACTGTCTGGACTAGTTCAGGTACCCGAGTGTTACGAATTGCTATAGACTTTTTTATAGACTGAGACCTGGTCAGCTGCCTCTCCCCTACGGCAGAGTGGCCTAGTGGGTCTACATACCCTGTGACCGTGACAGTACGCTCAGGCCATGGAACCCGCTGGCCAACCCAAGACCGCAGTCCAGAAGATACAGTCGGGGATGCATGACCTACGCACACACCAGGATTAACTCCTTGAGGCTGTAAATTCTATCATGGTCCATCTGGATAAACTCACTGTTCCACCTTCGGTTCATCCTCCAGAGGCTGTTGCTGTACCACTGCTTGTTGCTCCTCCTGTTTGTTCCGGATCCACAGTTCCTCTGCCTCTTCCTCCTCGCTATGACGGTGATCCCAGAGCATGTAGAGGATTTATTAACCAATGCACGGTTCATTTTAGGCTACGGGCTCATCTCTTCCCCTCTGAGGAGGCCAAAGTAGCATTTATCATCTCCCTTATTGCTGGCAAGGCCCTCGCATGGGCGAACCCAATCTTGGAGCAACAAGGACCTGTATCCTCGGACCTAGCCTTGTTCCTACAGTCCTTTTGTGCCGTGTTAAAGGAGCCGGGTCGAACATCCTCTGCCGCAGCCACTCTGTTGACCTTCAAGCAAGAGGGTTCCACAGTAGGGGTGTATGCTATCTCCTTCGGTACCCTGGCAGCAGAGCTGGCATGGAACAATGAGGCACTGGTGGCTACCTTCTGGCAGGGACTGTCCTCTCACATCAAGGACGAACTGGCGGCCCGCGACCTTCCTTCTACCTTAGATGCCCTCACCCTGTTAGCCACTCGGGTTGACATGAGAATTCGGGAGCACACTCAAGAGGTTCGACAGGAGAGCCGGGGCCACAGACCAGCACCCTCAGTCCAGAGACCACTATTGCCTTCCCCTAGTGCGCTACCTGAAGAACCCATGCAGGTAGACAGAGTCCGGTTGTCTGAACAAGAGAAGCAGCGCAGACGCTCCTCTGGACTATGTATGTATTGTGCCCTTAAGGGTCATTTTGTGCACCAATGCCCACAGAAACCGGGAAACTCCAGTACCTAGGGTTGGTTGGAGAGGCAACTCTAGGTAGGACGTTTCCAAACGTTAAAACCACTTCCAAATGATCGATTCCTGTGGCCATCTTTTCCGGAGAGACGTCACATCCCTCCTCCGCCTATCTTTACTCCGGAGCAGCTGCTAATTTCATCCAGCAGGATCTAGTGGATCGTTTACATCTACCCACAGTTCTTCTGGATAGACCCCTGTTGACTCTGTGAATGGTCTACCATTGCCCAATTCGATTGTGTTCATCACGGAACCGTTGACACTACGGGTCGGAGCTCTTCACTCGGAGCAGATCGCCTTCCTTGTTCTACCTAAGGCTATCAATCCTATACTGCTGGGTCTGCCATGGCTTAGTCTACACGCCCCGGTTCTTGACTGGAGTTCCGGAGAGATTTTTCAATGGGGTTCCAGATGCCATAGCTATTGCCTGTCACAAGTTCGTCCTGTTATGCCTCCTCTGCCTCAGTCACTCTCCGATCTACCATCTCAGTATGCCAGTTTTGCGGATGTCTTCTGCAAACGAGTCGTTGCCTCCACATCGGAATTATGACTGTCATATTGAATTGGTTCCAAATGCTTATCTTCCCCGTGGACGGGTATATCCTCTCTCCTTGCCAGAGACTTTATCCATGTCAGCCTATATCAAAGAGAATTTGGAGAGCGGTTCTATACGAAAATCTTCCTCCCCGGCCGGGGCCGGCTTCTTCTTCGTTAAGAAGAAAGACTGATCTCTTCGACCCTGCATTGACTACCGTAGTCTCAACCAGATCACGGTGAAGAACAAATACCCGTTGCCACTTATATCCGAGCTGTTGGATCGCATACGAGGAGCCCAAAAAAATTCTAAACTAGACCTGCGGGGTGCTTATAAGCTAATCTGGATTCGCCAGGGTGGTGAATGGAAGACGGCATTTAACACCTGTGATGGGCACTACGAATACCTAGTGATGCCCTTCGGACTGTGTAACGCTCCCACAGTCTTTCAGGAATTTGTCAATGATATCTTCCGAGATCTCCTCTATATGTGTGTTGTAGTTTATCTTGATGATATTTTGATTTTCACCCCAGATCTGATGACCCATCGTGGGCATGTCCGTCAGGTTCTTCTGCGACTAAGGGAGAATCGCTTATATGCCAAATTGGAGAAGTGCGTCTTTGAAAAGAGGTCTTTTCCCTTTCTCGGCTACATCATCTCGGATCAAGGTCTTAAGACGGATCCTGAGAAACTAAAGTCTGTCCTGAAATCGCCAAGTCTTCAAGGCCTGAGGGCCATACAACGGTTCCTGGGATTCGCCAATTTCTACCGGCAGTTTATTCCAAACTTCTCCTCTCTGACGGCTCCCATCTCTACCCTTACCAAGAAGGGTGTGAACGCCAAGGTGTGGACTCCAGAGGCAGAGTCTTTTGTATAGACTTTTGTATAGACTGAGACCTGGTCAGCTGCCTCTCCGCTACGGCGGAGCGGCCTAGTGGGTCCACATACCCTGGGACCGTGACATGTATTACAATACATTATTAACTAGTAGCTACTTGCTCCTATATACTTTTAGAATTATGGCTTCATTTAATAACTTCCTGTTACAATATTCCAGTAAATTGTGCAAAATATTGATCATTTAATGAACTGAACTTTATCTGAGTCCGTTTTGCTATGATTGGGCAATGTAAATGCAAATATAAAAGTATAAATGTATAGCTCTAGCTAATATCGATCTCACAACTAAGTTATAAACTTAGATGTGATTGATATTAGCTGGATCCTGTGAGTCAGAGTCACACAGGACCCGCTCACAGCCAAGACGTCAGTTCAGCTGAACTGATGGAGTCGGCTGAAAGAAATACAGATTCTTTGAACAAAATGATACATAGAAGCTTTATAGTAAAAAGTAAAGTAAATTAAAAATACAAAAAACACATTGATTTAATTTAAAAAAACAAAACCCTCATACCAAACATATTGCATTGTGGCCTGTGTTGACGTATGTATCCAGATTTGCTTTTCAAATGTAAGATGAGTAATAGTGTTTTTATTGGTTACATGTTTTGGACTGTCTGAAAAGTTAGGGGTCATGCACACGACCGTAGTTTTGCGGCAGTATACTATCCTCAATTGCAGAATCGCAATTGCGGATAGTATAAAACACATGGTAACCTATGGACCAATGCACATGACCGTGGTTTCCACGGTCCATGCATTGCCTGGAGCTTGGACCACAAAAAAAATAGGACATGTCATTATACGGTCCGCAATTGCGGTCCGGGTTCATTGAAATGAATGCACATCTTGTGTATGCATGGTCCATGATTGCAGACGGCCTGTGGATGACACTCCGCGGCCCGTCCATGCCGTAATCACGGACCGTGCACACAGCTGCAGAAGGCCTTAGCTTTTTGTATTTTTGTTAACCATTAAACTGTACCACTCCAAAAAAACCTGTCATTACATAATTTTACATTGATTTCTACCCTGTAGAATACTAAGGCTCCTTTCACACTACCGTTATAGTACGTTTAGGACTCTTCTTTCAGAGGAAGAGGTGAACGAGAGTCCAAACGGAAATCATCGCTTCCGTTAGAATTACCATTGATTTCAATGGTAATTCTTTTGTTTCATACACTATCCGTTTGCCTCCGTTCTCTAGGTTTTCGTTTTTTTTCACGGAAGCAAAAGTGTTGCAGACTGCACTTTTGCTTCTGTCAAAAAAACGGAAACCTAGCGACGGAAGAGTCCTAAACGTACTAGAATGCCTCATGCGCACGATAGTGTGCGCCAGCCGAGTCCCGTCAGAAATCCATAGAAAGATAAGACCCGATTCACCCGCTAAAGTGAATGGGTGTGTGAAGACTATCAGGTGCCACTCGGATGCCGTTATAAACGGCCCGAGTGGCACATCGGTCGTGTGCAACTGGCATAACAGTAGTGTGAAAGGAGCTTAATAGGATATATGTAAAGTTAAAGGGAAATTTTGTGATTTTTGGAAATTTTGCAAAGTATTGTGATTATTTTTTCTTACCTTTTTTTGAGAGGGAATTGAAAAAAAAAAAAAAAGCTATTCCAGCATTGTTTTTCGCATTTTAAATTGGCGCCGTTTACTATGCAGCGTAAATAACAGGTTACCTTTATTCTATGAGTTTGTACGATTGCGATCTTCTGATCGCAGACATAATGCTTTGGTATATTTAGTATACCAAAGCGTTATTGCCTGTCATGGCCTAATAGGCAGTTACTGATGGCAGACCTGGTGGCTTTTATTAGGCCCCCGGCTGCCATGGAAACCAATGGGCGTATATATATATATATATATATATATATATATATATACACACATACACATACAGTATATAATATTATGTTTTTACCCGTGCCAAAGCAAAAACGAGATAATATGGAGAAATAAAAAAAATAAAGCAAAGAAAAGGTAAGAAAAAAAAAATAGAACCCCTTGCCACAAACAAAATAAAAGAAATAAAAATATATTACAGTGAAAGCGCTCCAAATGACCAACTCTTTTAGCAGACCCCCCTCCCATCCAGACCTGATTTTTCTGTAACCGATTTTCAGTTCTATTATATTTCATATATGCAGGCCTTCTTCTTCTAAACCAAAGACCATCATTTACTTACCACTCCCTGGCTTTGACCAAATATGCAATGTCATATATTTCTTAAGAAGCTGTTGCTGTGAGATGCATTGGGTGTTGGTTAAAGGACCATTTGCAATTAACAATGGCAGGTTAGAATTATGGAGAACATGAGGTAACTTGAAAAAGGATTCGCCAGTCTGAAAGCTTGCCACGGTAGGAGCAATTTTGCAACTGGTGATGCTGTGGACCTGCTTGTCTTTATCTAATCTATCTATCTATCTATCTATCTATCTATCTATCTATCTATCTATCTATCTATCTATCTATCTATCTATCTATCTATCTATCTATCTATCTATCTATCTATCTATCTATCTATCTATCTATCTATCTATCTATCTTAATGAGTAGCTAACTTTTCAGAATTTGCTGTCATATGTGTGTGTACATAAGGACACACAACGCGGTTTATTAAGCTGCTTTTAAATCAACATCGATTAGTGATTAGGACATTTGAGCAAAACATGAAGGATAAACTGAGGGATGCTAAAAAGGTATTATCTAAGTAAGATGATAGACAGCAGAAAAAGTGGGTGAGGCAACGGTAGCCAGACATTTTTTTTTTAAAAATGGGCCACAAAATCTTTGACTTGAGAAGGCTTATATTAGAAGAAGTTGAAGGAGGTGATGATAAACAGATACGAAGAGCGGTTGCTTGAAAGAGAAGCATACTGGATTTTTTTCATTGGACTCTTTGAGTCCTAAAGGGTTAAGTGAAAACTACAGTTTCAAGGTATACTTATAGGTTCCTGTCCTAAGAACCTTATGGCAACAAGCAGTTGCTTGGTCCAACCATACTTGGAATGGTAGTGATGTAATGTTTATTATTTAGTACAAAATGCTGCAATATGTGCTTGTGAGTAGAATTTTTTTTACTATCATTGATCCATCTTTCCAAAACGGGTGTGTGTTAAACTTTGTACTCAAAACTGTTTTTAATTGATATGATTACAAGGTCTCTTGAATTGAAGGGTATATAACTGAATAGTGTAATACACCACACATGCTTCAGAAAGGGGGCAGTCCCCCGAATTGTCGCTTCTAGTGAGTCTAAACACTTGTTCCCCTCCAGCAATTTCTCTTCATGTGAATTATGGACTATACTTGAAAAAGGACAACACAAACCACTTGGTGAATATTATTTGCTGTTTCTGTACATACGAATTTTGGATGGAATTAGATAAAGAAGTTTTTTACTTACAAAAAATTGTGCATCCTGTTTGTTCTGTGATTACTATTGAGGGACGAGAGACCTCCCCTGCACATATTAATACGGGGGTGGTGCCTCTAAATATACCTGGTCTTGCATCATTGTTTGAAACATACGCAATAACACTATATCAGGCCATTATATGACTTCTATTCAGCATTTTTTAGCAGTTTTTCCCTCTGCACGCTCTATCTCTAATTCTCAGTCGTCTCCTAGCTAGTGGGCAGGAGCCTAACTGCTATCATGTTTTGTATACACAACACACAGAGAATAAGAGAATCCTGCTTTCCTATCCCTATCTATCACATCTATATATATATATATATATATATATATATGTATATATATATATATATATTATATGTACATATGTATGTATATATAGAAGGAGCAGCATGAAAGGACATTATACAGCAGTAACGAGCAGTGTAGCTGAAAATCCAGAACTGGGGTGACATAGTACACTTACCAGGAAGCTGCAGCACGTCTGTGTGTCTGTGCTCCTGCTCCCCTCCCCACTCTATAGACTTGTATGGGTTGTGTCTCCTCCAGCTCCCCTTCCCCTCTCCATAGACTTCTATTGGCAGGCAGTGAAGAGACACACTCCCACTTCTTGTAGTCCATCTCCTCTGCTTTGCAACTAGGGATGGAGTTTACTTGACAACAGGTAAAGGAGACATCTAGTGGCAGTAACTTCACACAGAATTTACAAGGATAAAACAACAACATTTTAACAGTAAGTAAATTACCAAGTTGATCTATATCAGGTATACTATTAGATTAGCATAAGTTGTTTGAAAAGTGAGTGTCCATTTAAGATAGAGGGTATTATCCTGTCTTCTTTATCTTTTTGGATGGGAATAAAAAAAAAAACTAAAACCCCTCTGACCAAAAACAAAAAGAGTTTCCCATTGTAATTATTATTTGGAAAGTTTTCAGACTCCCTAATCATTTATTTTCTAAGCAGCTGCCTAAATGGATTTTTATGCTCTTGTGGTTTTTCCTACATTGTTGGATGCAAATCTGCCTATTTTACATCTGGGGCAGTTTGGCTGGGGCCTGTCACACTCCCTGCTTCTGTAGCTATGCAGAAGGGTAATAGAGGGTTAAGTCTGGGAGCGGTCATGATTAGCTGAGATCCTATCAATTTGATCTGTCTTCTATTTAACCCTGCTTTTTCCTGGGATACTTTCCAGTTATTGTTTTTATTCCTGGTTCCTTTTATCTGTGCTCTTAGTATTCTCCTTACCCTATTTTGTTTTCTCCCTTATTGCCACTGTGTATGACCCGGACTGACTTGACATTTCTTTGCCTATTGATTTGTTTGATGCACCAGATTTTAAAAAAAATGCTGCATAATATATTTGGTGTAACTCACAACATACTAGATCAGATGCAACAAATGCAAAATCAATGAAGTGATCATACATTAAAATACATCATTAATAGCAGTTAAACAAGAATAAATATAAAAAAAATGTATATTGTATTGCCCTATATTCGGAGGTATTACACAAAGTCTACGAGCATTTTTGGCCAGGGCTACATGAAGAATTTTTTGAGCTACTACTCTAGTGGAGACAGGTGACACTTACGCAGCTCACCACTAGGGAGAGGTTACTGCATACTTTTTGTACATTGAACTCCATAATACCAGATTATGCAATACGCTCCTATGCTTCCCCTAGTCATTGTTTTATCATTTACACAATGGCAATACAGTCCCTTATATGCAATGTGGAAGACAGTAGACCGAATTGCATTTTTTTAACCTATACCCTGTGAAACCGTACAGGATGCAGATACAGTATACGACCGCTCTTACTTTCAGAACCATGTTAGTTGACATTGATCTCTTTTCAGATAAGTTTTAAATGTCATTGAAGAAGCACAAGATAATGAAGACCCTTGATGTGGGTTATGAGCTTGTATGTTGGAAAAAATATCAACTTACACATCATGCAGATTTCTCTATTTGCTGTATACATGCTTATCGGTACTGGGGGGAGATTTATACTTACAGTTAAGTGATGCCGTCTTTCAGTAGCATGATTTAATATTGACCTCATTTTTAGTAAATAAGCTTACACAAAGTGGGTAAAATGTAGCTGCAGTCATGGTAAGAATTTGGTAACTTGTGCTACAGTTCATAATGTTGCTCAAATAAATGATCCAATTTGTACACCTTATTCCCTTCACTATACAAAATAAAGGTTTTGTTGTTTTGTTTGCTCGTAGATGGTTTATAAAATAAGGGTCTCTTGTGGGTTCTGCCTAGTTCTACATAAATATGTGTGAAATCAACAAAATTTAAAATAGTACTGCTGTAGTATCTATTTATATATTTCAGGAAAATGTGTCCTCATCAGAGTGAGATAAAAATAATGCAGCACAAAACTGGGAAAAATATTTGGCCTAATGCATGAAAACGAGTGTAGACATAACATAAGTTGCACGTACCAAACCAAACAGATCACTTTTTTCACGTTACAAGTGGTGCTATGGAAATTACAAATAGATTTTGATTTGTTGCGGAGATGAGGACTGGAGGTACTACTGTCAAGGACCTGTTTGCTATATAAATCTCTATGCAGTGAGCTCCTTCTCAAGGTGGCTTCATTCAGACAGAGTTTTATATTTTAGCCTATGACTGTGAAAATGAAAGCAGAGGATTTGGAGCGTTGTAAAGATATATTCAAAACATTTAAATGCACGGAATTTTAAGGGGATATTGTGAACATATTACTATTAAGAACATTATGCATCCTTTCAGCTAAGCCCCTCGTGTGTGTGTGGGGGGGGGAGTTAAAATATGCCGGTTATGCAGCAATGTCCACCCCCTTAAAGGGGTTCTCCGGGCACCCGGACCCTGCACGATCAGCTGCTCCGGCTTCCTCCGACACCCGGACACCCATCGATCATATACTAATGATCTATCCTGTGGATAGGGTATCAGTATGAAAAACCAGACAACTCCTTTAAGGGCACTATCATGTCCGTGACTACGGGCCGTCAGGTTCACCCTCCCCCTTACTGTCCCCAGTCTCCTCCTCAGGAAATGCCAGCGCTTACTTCCACTCACCTCGGCCGGATCAAGTAGGGTGCGCGCGCGCACTCGTGCTCGCTCTTAAATGGGCAGCGCGCGCACTGGACTATGATAAACTATTAGCCCATGAGTGCCCTGGACTATTAGAGGGGTTCAGCCCCTTGCTTCTATGCCTGAGCGTTGTTGTCGTACCCTAAGTTTGTCTATGCGATGGTCTCCTAGTGTGTTCCTCTTCCTGTTCATGTATCCGTGCTATCCTGGTCGTGTGCCATGCTGAGCCAGAGTCGTGCTGTATACCACGCCTGTCCTGCTTCACCACGCCTGACGTCTGCCTGCTGCCTAGTCCCAGCTGAGCCTGCCTTGCTACTGTCCGAGCTGCCACAGGTACCCTATGTAATGATGGTAGGGAAACAGACAAGTGAGCCCTAATCTACCCGCCACTCAGTCCCTGCCTACTTGCAACGACCCGCCCTAGGCGACGGGGTACAACTGGGCGACGGTCCCTACGCTCAGTAAGTGCACGACAGACAAACAGACAAGGGTACACAAAGCTAAGGGGAATGGGGCAGTTGCCCACGGCAACATCGTGAGCAACAAGAGTGGTGAACGAGCCGAGTTAAACCAGGAGTGTACAAGGAACCAAACGCAGAGCAGGAGAGTAGTGAACAAGCCGAGTCAAACCAGGAGTGTACGAGGTACCAAACGCAGAGCAGGAGAGTAGTCAGTAAGCCAGGGTCAGTATGAAGCAGGGTCAAATAGTTCAGAAGCTGCAGAAGGCCAGGAAACCAAACGAGAAGAATCACAAGCAAGGAGGAACAGGAAAGGCAGGTATAAATAGACAGAGGGCGGGAGCTAGCTCCGTCTGGCCAGGCTGTGATAGGCTCTCCCACTCCTAAGCCTGCCATCCTGAGTGGTGGAAGATGGAGTCAGTCTCACAGACATAGAAGCAGGTGCAGACTGATTACCTATGGGCGTTGACACAGAAGCTGTGCCTGGCAGATCCTTTACACCCTATACGAACTATAGACTTTAACCTGCGCCCTGATGGCCAGCTGCCATACTGCCAAGGCGGTACGGCCCAGTGGGTCCACGAACCCTACGTGACAGTACACTCAGGCCTCTTACGCCCCCTCCTCTATGTTTGTGTTGTAGTCTATCTTGATGATATCTTGATTTTTTTCTCCAGATCCTGTGACGCATCAGAGACATGTCCGTCAAGTTTTGCTGCGGTTAAGGGAGAATCGTCAGTACGTTAAGTTGGAGAAGTGCGTGTTTGAATAAGATGCTTTACCCTTCCTGGGCTACTTCGTCTCGAATCGATGTCTCGAGATGGATCCTGAAAAGGTAAAATATGTCCTGGAATGGCCACGCCCTCAAGGCTTGAGGGCCATACTGCGCTTTCTGGGATTCGCCAATTTCTACAGACAGTTTATTCCAAACTTCTCCTCACTGACTTCTCCTATCTCTAAACACACTAAGAAGGGCATGAACGCCAAGGTGCGGACTCCGGAGGCAGAGTCCGCATTCAATAGCCTGAAGAGTGCCTTCACGTCAGCCTCTATCCTCCATCATCCAGACGTTTCTCTACAGTTCTCGTTGGAGGTGGACGCATCCTCTGTCGGTGCTGGTGCACTCCTGTTCCAGAGAGGCTCCAAGGGCAAGTCAATGGTATGTGGATATTTTTCCAAGCTCTAATCTTCCGCAGGACGCAACTACTCGATTGGGGATCGGGAGTTACTGGCCATCAAATTGGCTCTGGAGGAGTGGAGACATCTACTAGAGGGCGCAGCTCATCCCATCCTGATTTTTACAGACCATAAGAACCTCACTTATCTTCAGATGGCCCAACGGCTGAACCCTCATCAGGCCCGGTGGTCACTGTTCTTTACCAAGTTCCAGTTTGAGCTCCATTATCGCCCAGCCGACAAGAATGTGAGAGCCGATGCCTTGTCCAGGTCTTTCGAGACAGAAGACACCTTGGAGATTCCACAGAACATTATTGACCCGTCTTGCATTGTCTCTGTCCAGGGAGGACTTTTGTGCGCCTGGCTGATCGTGGAAGAATCCTCCGCTGGGGACACTCCTCTAGACTGGCAGGTCACGCGGGGACCCGTAAGACCCGGGATCTGATTGTTTGTCATTTCTGGTGGCCCACGCTGCCCAAGGACATTATGGACTTCGTTTCTTCCTGTTCAGTATGTGCAGCCAACAAGGTCGCTCACTTCAGACCTGCTGGTCTGCTCCAGCCATTGCCTGTGCCCAATGCTCCCTGACAGCATATAGTTATAGACTTTATCACTGACCTGCCTCTCTCGGGCGGACGGCCCAATTCGTTCCTCTGACTTCCTTCTGCTCCTCAACTGGCCAAGCTTTTCATCCAACACATCTTCCGCCAGCACGGCTTGCCGCAGCATATTGTGTCTGATTGGGGGCGATCAGTTTACCTCGAAGTTCTGGAGAGCCCTCTGCGGACTCCTAGGTGTAAAGTTGGACTTTTCCTTGGCCTACCATCCTCAGTCCAATGGTCAGGTCGAGAGGATCAATCAAATATTGGAGAACTACCTACGCCAGTTCATCTCCAAGTAGCATGATGACTGGGTGCAGTTGCTTCCATGGACGGAGTTCTCTTACAATAATCACACCAGCGAGTCCACACAGAAGACTCCGTTCCTTATCGTCTATGGCCAACACCCACAAATTCCTCTCCCGGTCCCTGTTACGTCCGAGGTGCCAACTGCTGACATGGCTTTTGGGGACTTTCTGCAAATCTGGCAGCAGACTCGATCCTCCATCCTGCTGGCGATCGACCACATGAAACGGAAGGCAGACACAAGGAGAAGAGAATCTCCTCAGTTTCTTTCTGGCACGAAGGTCTGGCTGTCCTCCAGGAATATTCGACTGCGGGTGCCATCGTACAAATTTGCTCCCAGGTTCCTTGGACCCTTCGAGATCCTGCAGCAGATCAAACCTGTCGCCTACAAGCTACGGCTGCCTCCTACCCTCAAGATCCCCAACTCCTTCCATGTTTCCCTCCTGAAACCAGTGGTTCTGAACCTCTTTACCAAGACTCCTAGCCCTGTGGTTGCCTCCAGCGGCCCTTCAGACAGAGGAGATCTTGGACACCAAGAGAGTGAGAGGAAAGACTTTTAATTTGGTGGATTGGAGGGGGTTTGGTCCTGAAGAGAGGTCCTGGGAGCCAGAGGAGAACCTCAATGCCCCTACTCTCCTGAAGAAGTTTCTCTCTCTCGCTGGTCCCAAGAGGGGGCGTAAGAAGGGGGATACGGTCAGGTCCGTGGCTGCGGGCCGTCAGGTTCACTCTCCCCCTGACAGCCGCAGCCATGGGTCAGTGAGCGCTGGCCACAGTCTCCTCCTCAGGAGATGCCAGCGATCACTTCCACTCACCTTGGCCGGATCCCGTAGGGTGCGCGCACACGCTCGTGCCCACCCTTAAAGGGGCAGCGCACGCAACAGACTTTGATGAACTATTAGCCCATGAGTGCCCTGGACTATAAGAGGGGTTCAGCCCCTTGCTTCTATGCCTGAGCATTGTTGTCGTACCCTAAGTTTGTCTATGCGATGGTCTTCTAGTGTGTTCCTGTTCCTGCTCCTGTTTCTGTGCTATCCTGGTCGTGTGCCGTGCTGAGCCAGAGTCGTGGTGTGCTGTATACCACGCCTATCCTGCTTCACCACGCCTGACGTCTGCCTGCTGCTTAGTCCCAGCCAAGCCTGCCTTGCTACTGTCCGAGCTGCCACAGGTACCCTATACAAACTATAGACTTTAACCTGCGCCCTGTTGGCCAGCTGCCATACCGCCAAGGCGGTACGGCCCAGTGGGTCCACGAACCCTACGTGACAGGCACTAGTCTGAGGGTGAATTAAAGGGTCGCTGTCATTTCAATTAAGTTCTGACATTAATATCTTTACCGTTTCAGGCAGAGAATCAGATTACTGAGGTGGAATGGGACAAAAGTGCTTAGCTAAGCACTATGCCCTTCAGTTGCGGTTGGAATTTTCAGGCTTTCATGGGAAAGCTGTGGTGAGCTGAAAGAGATCTCAGCCAAGGCCCTGATATTAAACTTTAGGAATTTTCTGATTGGTTTTTGGATCACCAATTTTACAGATTATTGTACCCAAGTTCCTAACTAAACTATTAGTACTATTATTGCCATTAAAAATATGGAAATACCGATGTGACCCTGACTGACCCCATTATAAGTTTATGTGGTCCTTTACGATTCATTCGCCTCTGTTTAAAAAAACAGATCTGGCAGAGTTGTCGTGGCAAAGATCGGGAACGAGCGTTCATACAGCACTCGTTTGCATGATCATTGGCTCGTGTAAAAGGGCCTTTAAAGAACATGATAGCTTCTAGCAGGGAACTGAGATGTAGGGAAGGGGGCTAGTATCACCACGCGTGCGACATACCGCAGGCAGGTAGGGGTGTCTATGGGCTGTTGGGAGTTGTTTGTGCGGTCAATTAAGAAGCCAATTAAGGGTTGCACAGTGCCGGAGTAGTCAGGCGTATGTGAATTTCTGAGTATATTATGATTATGCCATGGCCCGATGGACTCGAAGCCTGCTACATGATTAGTAGGTTTGGAGAATGAGCAAACTCTTGAGTCTGTACGCATCATCTCTTAACAATGGCGCATTCTGCTCTCTCTTATACAACTTCTGGAGCATGCGCAGCAGTTGGTTGACTGAGAGACGTCTTCCCTGCACACAGTGGCCTGACATTATTGGATGTAATGATAGGCGGGCGGATCAAATGACAGAGTACATTACTTGTTGGCAAAGTTTATTGGGACATGACAATTATTTGGCAGGATTGTCTTTGAAATTTAGAGACAGTTGGAAAGTATGTATCCCCCCCCCCTCGCCACATGGGCCCAGTCTAGAAGGGTGCTTTAATGGGTGACAGTCATTTCAATAAAGTTCTGACATGTCATGTATGCATGTCAGAAGTTTCTATTTGTGTTGTCCAGACAGTGAGACTGCCACAGATTGCTAGAATTAAGGGACAAAAATGTTTGGCTAAACACTGTGGCCCTTTGGTTGAAGTTGGCATTTCAAGATTTTAGAGGAAGACGGCCTGATAGACTGCTCATTGGTGACTGGTTCCCACTTATCTTCTGATATATCTCTATGACATGTAATAACATTATTAAAACGAAGGTGGCCCTTTTTCATATTATAATTTACTCTCCTGTTCCCAAAATACTTGGGTCTCTGGCAGAGAGTGGAGATTAAAGGTGTATTTTCATCTCAGAAATGTATGGCATATCCATTTATATGCTATAAATGTCTGATAGATGTGGGTCACAGACCTATATTGAGATCGGAGGTCCCCAACACTGTCCCTGCCTGGTGATATGGCCGTTCAACGCTGCGGCCAGGGGCAGACTGTATGTAGAGGTGACTGGGCTCATGGAAACAGCTGAGCTGGCCAGTGGCCATCTTACCAGGCGGGGACAGGGTCTGGGTACCCTTGATCTCAAAATAGGTGTCAGAGCTGGGACCTGCATCTATCAGACATTTATTGCATATCTAATGAGTATGTCACTAATGTCTGAGATGGGAATACCCCTTTAAAGGGATCCTGTCATCAACATCTTACCTGTCAAACTCGCCTGACCCCTCAATGGCCGCAGCTGTCCAGAGTGCGTTCCTGTTCTCTTCTTTCCTGAAGTCCTCCTCTGTCAGTAAATGTAGTCGTTTAAACTTTTCCCGCCTTTTATGGTAATTAGTTTTCCCTCTGGGACTCAGCTTCTTAACCCCGCCCACCACCGGCACCTGTCCGGCCCTGACTGGCTAAAGAGCTGTCAATCAAAAAGAAGGAGGTGGAGTCCACTCTGAGACGCTGGAGGAATGAAAATCTGACTCTTTTCAGATGAAGATTTGACTCTTTTCTGCTCATTTGCATACGGCGTGGGACCACTGAAAAACGGAATACTAAAGCTACAGAGCTTACTTAGAACATATTTATAGCTTAAATGACAATGATTTTTCACCCACTTTCACCAGGTATTGCTGGCTTTATAGCTAAAATGCTGGTGACAGGTTCCCTTTAACAGGGATAATATGGATTTCTTTGCATCATTGAGATGTCATTCTTAATTAATTAATTGCCCCTAATAACATTATAGCAGGAATCTAAGGTCCTCAGATTATGTAATCATCATCGAAATATGTATCAAAATGTAACACATATATACACACACATACATACACACATATATATACATATATATATACACACACACACACACACACACACACACACACACACACACACACACACACACACACACACACACACACACACACACACACACACACACACACACACACACACACACAGGTACATATATACACACACATACTGAAACATATACAAATACATATAGACATAAGGCAAATATATATGTATATATAAACACACACAGGCACATATATACATGCAGCGAGACACATATACACACACACACACCCGTACCCACGCAGTCACACATATACACAGTACAAATAATGTTGTAGATGTTACCTGCAGTCCTATGTAACACCACAGATAACACACGATGATAACTCCCTGAGTAAATATAATGTAGCAGATTTTATCTGCAGTCCTATGTAACACCACAGATAACACACAGGAATAACTCTCTATAGTATAGAGCAAGTAGCAGCACCAGGACTTCAATATTAATGGAGAGATGTTGGTTTATTCACCACAGAGTGAGTGATGTTTCGGTTCACATCTGAACCTTTCTCAAGTATATACATATACACACACAGACAGAAACACACACAGAAAAATACACACATACACAAACTATGAGGTGCCGTGCATTTCTATTTTTTTTAGTACAGAACACATACACAGAGACATATATAGACACACTGGCACATAGGAACATATATACACACATACTGGAACATATACACACATAGACACACACAGAGACATATGTACACAGACACATACACATACATACTGGAACACATACACATATACACATACAGAGACATATGCACACAGACACATATACACATAGAGACATATAGACCCACATAGGCACTTACCATCCCTCCTTGCTGACAGGCTCACAGGCTTCTTGAAGGGTCGGGCTGTGGACAGAGCTTCCTTCTCTCGTCTTGCTGCTCTTGTTTCCTCCGTGTGTGTAAGGAGGAGCAGAGGACATAGAGCTCAAACGGCCTGCCCAGTGATGCCCCCTACATGCGGGGAGGTGCCCCTACATGTATTCGCACAGGTCGCACACCCCTAAGGCTGGCCCTGGGTGAGTGAAGAGGTGGTGTGTGTGTGTGTTTTTGTGTGTGTGGGTACCTTTGCAAGTATGTACACCCAGACTTGCTATTGTGCGAGAGGACAGTGAGGAGCCTGTAAAATAAGTCATTACACTAACTTATTTTTATATTTCTTTTTTTTGTGGCTGGGTGGGCACTAAAGGGTTTAGGCCAGTGTTATGGCCCAGGTTGCAAAATATTAAAGCAGTTAAATATGAAGCAAAATCTTTAGATTTTGGACCACTCTAGAACACACAGTTAATGCCTCCAAAACCACTCTTTTTAACATATAAATATATTTAGATACAATGTAAAGTGCCCAACAAATGCCATCATACCATGCTAAGATAAAAAATTGATAATAAATATTGTCCTACAGTTTTAAATAAAACCATATTGAAATCATTTAGCCATTTTGTACTCAGAATGTTGGAATATAGAGACTAAATAATACAGTTATACATTGGACAAATATTGCAACCATATATATCCCAATAATGCTGCCATGAGGGGCCTGTAAAATACCGGCATATGAAGGCCAATTTATTCCACCATAGACTGCTCAAATAATATCACTATACCTTGCTACGTACCACCTTCATTCAGTTGGAAAAAACTTTCCCCCAACATGAAGTTCCAAAATTATCCTACTATACAGTACATAGCCCAAATAATAATACTATACAGAGCCCATATTACACAACCATATCCTATGGATATGATATAAACATCTGAGATGGGAAAACCCTTTTAACATATGGTGCGGCTGGCGGTGAGCTCAACTACTGGTGTAGGCCTTTTGGGCAGTGCCTAAATGCCCAGTCAATCCACTTTAGTTAAAGGAAAAGTGCAACATTGTGGCTCAACAGTGGGGTTCTAGGTCGAATCTAACCAAGGGCAACATCTGCCGACTGCGGTATTATCGCTGTCAAAACGAAGGAACCCTGTCACAACTGTGACAAACGGAAACCATTAGCAAAGTTTCCGTCACCATTGAGATCAATGGTGATGCAAACAGAATGTAAAGGATCTGCCAGGCACAGCTTCGGGGTTAACTCCCAGAACTAATCAGTCAGCACCTGAGAATACATCCCTGAGACTGACTCCTGCTTCCACCATTCAGGCTGGCAGGCTTAGGAGTGGGAGAACCTATCGTAACCTGGCCAGACTCATGACTCATGACAGACTGTGATAATTTCCTTGTGGTTTCCTGGCCCAGCTACAGCTCCTGCTATTTTTGATCCTTTACACAGAAGCTAAGGTTTCTGTTTGCCTTTGCGTTGAGGGGTTCCCTCGATGGAAAACTCTGATGGAACCCCTCAACGTCAGGGCTTCTGTTCTGATGATCCTCGGTCTGATGGGGCCTGGGCTGATGGTCATTTTATTGTGAGTGGGGGGCTGCTTTTTTTTTCCAGGGGTGCCTCAAGTCTAAAAAGGTTGGGAAACTCTGTACTAGGCTACAGGATCACACCGGCCTACGCAAGGATCCCGTCGTCGGTGTTGTGGAGCAGCTCAGTTCGTCATGGGAATGGGGCCTAGTTGAGTAAAACATTTTTTGTTTGGGGGGCACTATCTACAAGGGGGAGGTGGGGGTATGTATGGCACTGTCTACAGCAGGGGTGGGGAACGTCCAGCTCGCGGGCCGTATAAGGCCTGCAGGATCATTTGGTCCGGCCTGACCTCATTCTGACCGCCGCTGCCGCCGTGATTCCGCCCTACTCACTCACATTTAGGAGCCAAGTATAGTGGCGGCAATGGTGGTCTGAGTGGGGTCGGTGCGTGCCGGCCCAAGAGTGGATCAGTCCGGTCACCTGACCTGAGTCTGTGATATGAGGTCAGGTGACTGGACTGTGCCAGACCAAGAGTGGACCAGTCCGGTCACCTGACCTGAGTCAGTGACGTGACTGGTCCACTAGCAAGCCGGCAGTGGCGTAGCTGTAGTGAATGCAACGGTCACAACTGCGACCAGGCCCCTAAGCCTGGGGGTTCAGCAGGGCCCCCGTTGCCACACAGCGCTGACTGTGCTGGTCTCGCTTTCAAGTGAATCTGCATCCAAAGGACGCAAATTCAGTTGGGTTAAATTCTGGAGCCTTGCTCCAGCATTCACTGTTCCACGAGCGGCTTGGCACAGGCAGGTGCGATGTAGTGTAGATCCTCCACATGTCATGGGAACGGGGATAGGTAAGTAATTATGTTATTATTTTTCTATTAGGTACATACATATGGGGGCATTATACTGGGTATGGGAGGGGGGCTCGTATGGTAACTGCTGAGGGGTCATTATATTGTATGGGGGGCATTATACTGTATGGGGGCATTATACTGTATGTGGCAGCTATGGGTGGCAATATAATGTGGGGGTAGAGATAGGGGCATTATACTGTGGGGCAGCTATGGAGGCATTATACTGTCATTGTCAGAGATGGGGGGGCATTATACTGTGTGTGGGGCAGCTATGGGGGGGCATTATTAAGTTGATAATTTTGTACGGCCCGCGAATGATGTTATAAATTTCCAAATGTCCCTTGGCAGAAAAAAGGTTCCCCATACCTGGTCTACAGGGAGGAGGTGGGGGATTATGGCACTGTCTACAGGAAGAAAGTGGAGGATGATGACACATACCTGGTCTACAGGGAGGAGGTGGGGTATTATGTTATAAATATCCAAATGCTCCTTGGTAGAAAAAAGGTTCCCCACCCCTGGTCTTCAGGGAGGAGGTGGGGGATTATAGCACTGTCTACAGGCTGTATAGCACAATCTACAGGGGTCACTATCTACAAAGGGGGCTGTGTGTGGCAGCCAGGGGAGGGAGGCATTATACGTTGTGGAGGCCACTAAGCGGACATTATACTGTGTAGGGGCGCTACAGGGGGCAATATACTGTGTGTGGCACTACAGGGTGCATAATACTGTGTGGGCACAATTAGAGGACAAAATACTGTGCCCTTGAAGGGGTTATAATATATTATTAAATATTATTATTTAATATTATTATTATACTGTATGGGGGCACTAAAGGGGCATTATACTGTGGGGAGGGCATTATACTATTTTATGGGGAATTTTTTTTATGATGGGGGTGGGGCGCCAAAAGATAATTTCACACGGAGCGACATCTATCCTAAGGCCAGCCCTGACTGATGTATGTCACATGGTAGTTAAAACTGAGATCCATTACAATCTAATGTAGCTAACGTGACAAGTCAGTGTGAATAGCATGTGACTATCGTAAGTCACGTAATAGATGAAACTGTAAGGAGGGGCAGACAAGGCCAGACAATAACGACAAGTGGCTACGTAAATAGGCTCTTAGCCGCCAAAAAGAATGACGCGAATGTGAGTATATAGTTCTCAGATTTAGCAGCATCCATGGAAACTGTGCACATGGCACCAATAGATGGCACTATAGAGTTTGAATGGGAGTAGTAAATATACCAAAATGTAATAAAAATGCAGTGCAAAGTGCAAAATGAAATAAAATTAACACATGAAGTGAGAAACGTGCTCAGTGAAAAAACACGCTCAGTGCTGCAATCCATAAAGAATCCTTATTAGATAAAATTATTAAAATGATGTGAATATTAGACACAATATTAGTCAAAAGACATATCAGTTTATAAGCCAAAATCCAAAGGAGAAGAAATATGATTATATAGTACAATAATTATATATACATCATACATACAATACATCATAATACAAAAATATCTAAGAGTATACTCAATGCATCTGTAATACATAACAGTCAAAACAGTATCAGAAAGTGCAAAGTTCATTAGGTAAGTAAACAGAAGGGCAAGGGAAGGGAAAAAAACATGAGAAGACGGGGAGGGGTGGGAAAAAGAGAGAGGAAAGGGGAAAGGGAAATAGGGGAAAGTAGGAGGAGAAAAGGAAAAAAAGAAAACTTTAATAAATTGGGAAATTCTCCACATCCTAGATTCATATAAGGATGACTCATCAATTCAAAATCAATTTGTCCCAAAAAGAGGGTAGAGGCGCCAGGGCCGGTCTTAGGGTGATGGCGCCCCGTGCGAAATTATCTATCGGTGTCCCAACCCATCATAAAAAAAATGCCCCATAAAAAAGTATAATGCCTCCCCACAGTATAATGCCCTATATAGTGCCCCACACACAGTATAATGCCTCTTTGCCTCTTTAGTGCCCCCATATAGTATAATAATAATATTTAATATATATATATATATATTTGTCCACTAATTTTGTCCACACAGTATTATGCCCCCTAAGTGCCACACACAGCATATTGCTCCCTGTAGTGCCCCTACACAGTATAATGTCCGCTTAGTGGCCCCACAAAGTATAATGCCCCACTCCCCTGGCTGCCACACACAGCCCCCCTTGTAGATAGTGCCCCCCTGTTAATTGTGCCAGCCTGTAGACAGTGCTATAATCCCCCAACTCCTCCTTTAGACAGTGCCATACAGCCCCTCACCTCCCCCTTGTAGATAGTGCCCCTAAACAAAAAAAATTGTACTCACCTAGGCCCCGTTCCCATGACGAATTTAGCTGCTCCACAATGCCGAAGTCGGGATCCTTGCGTAGGCCGGCGTGATCCTGTAGCCTAGTACAGTTACCCAACCTTTTCGGACTCGAGGCACACCTGGAAAAAAATAAATTCCTCAGGGCACCCCTACCAAAAATTGTTTAGAGAAAGATAGAAAACGGCTAAAAACAAGCACTACACTCTTAGGGTATGTTCGCACAGCATTTTTTGTAAGGCAGAAAAAAATCTGCGTTATTTGGCGTTTGAAGCGAATGCAAATGACACAGGCAAAAAAGCACTCCAATACGAGCTCCGCAGGTATTTTCTGCCTCCCATTAATTTCAATTTGAGGTCAGAGGTGGAAACCACATGAAGACCATCAACCCCCCACTCACAGTAAAATGACCATCAGCCCGCCACTCACAGTAAAATGACCATCAGCCCCCCACTCACAGTAAAATTACCATTAGCCGGCCACTCACAGTTGCTCCCTGAGATAGTGCCATACAGCCCCCTTGTAGGTAGTGCCACACAGACCCCTTGTAGGTAGTGTCACACAACCCCCTTGTAGATAGTGCCACACAACACCATTGTAAGTAGTACCACACAGCCCCCTTGTTGGTAGTGCCACACAGTCCCTGTAGGTAATGCCACACAGCCCCCTTGTAGGTAGTGCCACCCAGCCCCCTGTTGGTAGTGCCACACAGCCCCCTTGTAGGTAGTGCCACACAGCCCCCTTGTTGGTTGTGCCACACAGCCCCCTTGCAGGTAGTGCCACACAGCTCCCTTGTAGGTAGAACCACACAGCCCCCTTGTAGGTAGTGCCAAACACCCTCTTGTAGGTAGTGCCACAGTGCCCCCTTGTAAGTAGTGCCACATAGCCCCCTTGTAGGTAATGCCAGACACCCCCTTGTAGGTAGGGCCATTCAGCCCCTTGTAGGTAGTGCCACTCAGCCCCCTTGTAGATAGCACCCCCTTCCTGTACATAGCACCACTGTAGCTCCCTGAAGGAGCGGAATCCCGTTGTGTCCATATATGGACAGTGACATCAGAGGTAACTCCTGAAGCGGAATCCCCATCCACAGCATTGCTGACGCTGTGCCCGGGGATTCCACTGCAGGAGAAGCCCCTGATGTCTCTGTGCATTTATGGAAAGTGACATCAGGGGCTTTTCCTGTAGCTGAATCACCAGCCACCGCGTCGGCAACACTGTGGATGGGGATTCCGCTTCAGGAGTTACCCCTGATGTCACAGTCCATATATGGACAGAGACATCAAGCGCTCCAAACCGGAGTGGAATCCCCAGCCACAGAGGGATTCCGCTCCTTCAGGGAGCTACAGTGGCGCTAGTAGATAGCAGAGCAGGGAGACACCTCCCCGCTCTGCTATAGTGTTCAATAGTGTCTGTGTCCAATGGCAAATACTATTGAATGTGCCATTGCTACCGCTGTAGCAGCCACAGCGGCTGCTAGCAGCGCCGCCGGCCATGGGGGGGGCCCGTCCCGAAGGGCGGCACGGGCACCCTCATGCCTGTGTCGCTGCTAGCAGCAGCTATGGCTGCTAGAGCACCAGCAACGCCCCTGAGAGAACAAAGGCAGCTACTGAGTTGCTGGCCCGGGCCATTCTGAAACAAATAGGGGAAGGGAGCCATTGCAACGCCCCATTCCACCTGCTGGAGTGATGCGCCCTGTGCAATGGCACAGGTCACACACCCCTAAGGCCGGCCCTGGGTAGAGGTACCTATGTATAAAGGAATCAGAATAGACAAAAATAATAAAAATAATAATATAATAATAATGACACTGTTAAAACCACTTAAAAACCACTAGCCGCAGAAGTTATGAAAGCACACATCTACAAAAAGGGTGCATTCTAACCACTCAATGGACACTGTATCTAGGGTAAAACTCCATTTAACTTCTCTTTGGGCCAGGGCTTATTTCCAGTTACTCCCTCTGCTGCCAAAAAGAATGTGATCAATACCACTCACCTGTAATTTTGATACATCACAATTGTGATATAATTGAAATTGTTTTGCGATGGGTTTGAGTTTGAGCAGATCAAACGCTTCTCTGGCCCCAATAATCCCTAGGACATGCTCCCTTGTTCATCTGCGAAACTTGCGGAGGTTAAGCCCACAAAGATTAGATAGCAGGGGCAGGTAGCAGCATATATCACCCCGACAGTGCTGCAAGTAATGGTATGAGTGATTGTATATTCTCTATCATAGGCCGAGTTACAAAATGTGGCTGTGGTGTTGATGTTGCTATGAGCCGCACAGTTTCCACAAGGCCGAGACCCCCAGCAGGGGCCCTTTGAGCCAAATGCCTCTCTGGTCTATTCCCCTCATAATGAGTCTTTACCAGGGTATCTTTGAGATGATTTGCTCTTGTATAGGTAATGGAGGGTTTCTTGGGGTGACAATGTTGTAGGACAGGATCATTGAGGAGAATTCCCCAAAACTTCTCCAAGATCATTATCATTTCAATTGTTCTGGAATTAAAATTTGAGATGAATCTTCCCTGTTGATCTTCTTCGTCGATTCCCTTTTTCTAGTAAGACTGTTTGTAATTTTGGGTCTGTCATATCTTGCTTTGATCGATCTACAATCATATCCTCTATCTTCGAAACAATGCGTTAGTTCTATTGCCAGTTTCTCAAAAAGTAATCTCTTGAGCAGATTCTGAAAATACGTAAAAATTGGTCAAATGGTATGCTTCGAATAAGCTGTCTTGGATGTGCTAATCTCGCATGTAGGAGAGAATTAACTGAAGTGCTCTCCCTATGGAGATCTGAGTGGATAATACCGGCTTCATCTACCTGAAAATTGATGTCCAAACAATCCATATCAGAGCACACATGTTTATAAGTCAATTTGATGTTCAAATCATTCCTGTTCAGGGAGTCCATGAAGGTACAGTATTAAATTCCAAAACCGAAACCTGCCAAATGAAAATGATGTTGTCAATAGAGCGACCCCAGAATTGTACCTAGGCACTGGCTCAATGAGGAAAATTCGATGTTCCCACAGCCCCTGGAACAAGTTGGCATATGAGGGCGCACACTCTGCCCCCATAGCCGTACCCTGGAGCTGTAGGTAAATCAAGTCCCTGAACAGGAAAAAATTATGGGTAAGTGGGAATTCAAGTAAGTTCATAATTAACTCACATATGTCCCGATCCAGATCAGAGATCAAAAGAAAAATTGCATGTGGCCTCCAATCCATCCCTGTGTTTAATAGAGGTATATAGGGATTCAATGTCGCATGTTGCAATCCCCATATTCGGTTCAAGTTGGATGCCATCAAGTTTCTATAGGACGTCTGTGGTGTCCTTTAAGTAGGAAGGGAGCAACTCAACAATTGGTCTCAGCATATGGTCTATAAACTTACCCAGCAGCTCACATAGATTGGCGCCCCGTGGATATTTCTCATGCTTATGTACATACATATGTAATAGCGAAACGTACATACTGATGACCTGTGTTTGGTCAGTATACTCTTTGCATCTATAGCTCTCTACCGATTGCTCCGCTATTTGACTTTTTACATTATTTATGTTTTTGTCAGCATTATATGTAGTGATCAGTAGCTTGCTACTATTTAGTACTGGTTGGGCATATGTTTGATGTCCCTTACTATGTTTGCAATTGATATATACTGACCACACCGTCAACTTTTGTGTGGGTTATCTGTTCTCTTTTTATGTGGATTTTATAAAACATTTTGATATCTAATTCTAATTGATAGCTATTGTATCTGATTCATACAATATTTTGTAATAATATTTTGTTCTGTGTAAGCATACAGTTACAAAAGTATAAGGGTCAGTTCACACATATTTTTTGGGCGCTGATGTGGAAACCGCGTTGGAATCAGCGGCAAAAAATGGCCGAAATTGCCCCTTATTGATTTAAATTAAGGGCAGAGGCAACTTTTTTTCAGGCGGCTTTTCTGCGGTGCTCGTTTCTGAGCATTTTTTCGTGTGGTGTTTGCATTCATTTCAATGGCCGCAGGCGAAAAATGTCGTGAAAAAATTTGGAAAAATACATGCAGGCATTTCAAAATCTGCTTCAATAATCCTGAAGGAATTCTGAGGCAGATTTTTTCTGACTGCACTGTGTCTGTTAACGGGGCCTTAGTTTGACAGAAACATTTCAGACAATCCCACCTAATGTGAATTGAACTTAGTCTTAAGGCCAGTGCAGCGAGCGCCGATCAACCAGACATCGTTGATTGGCGCTTGCTTGCTCCTGTCACACGGAGCTATGGATGGGGACAAGCGGTCATTACTCCGAGCACTCATCCCCATACGTTATTATCACGTCGGCAGCGTGTCTCCCTGTCTATACTTTGTACTGCCGACAACGATAATATTTAACTTTTTAAAACGATACGATCAGCAGATGATCGAGCGTTTGCTCGTTCATCTGCTGATCGCTGCCCTTTTTACACAGGGCAATCATCGGCAATGAGCATTATATGAACGCTCGCCTGCCCGAAAATCGTCAAGTGTAAAACCCCCTTTACTAAGGGTTTATTTCTAACTCAAGGAACTCCAAATATAAAAATGTAACATTTTAGCAAATTCAGCAGCATCTCAAACATAAAGGAGATGTAGAAATGGCAATATTATGACATGACTATATCATCTATAACTTTAGAGAAAGCTGACCACATACATTCAGGTCACACTTTGCGGGTCGTATAGTTTAACATGTACTCGACATTTAAAATGCATACAACAATCAAACATTCCTTATTGCACGTTTCATGATGTTTATGTTTATTCTTCACATACTAGAGATAAATATATCCCATTATCTACCAGATTTTTTACTTCCTAGCATGGGCAGAGTCTCAGCTGTTCAGTAGCTCAGTCCAGAGATATTTCTGGCTGGCACACAAAGGAAAGATAAATAACTTGTGCTAATTTTCAGCCCGAACTGGCAGCAAAACTTAAAACGGGAAATTCAACTGCAGGTCTTACTCTGTGTATACTTTGGTTTTTACTGTTTTCTTAAATTTAACATGATTAGTTTACCCATACCTCAGCTATCTACGCATATATTATAATGTATGTGATCACTACTTGGAATTCAGGGGCAGCGAAGGCCTTATGTACTCTATACATATCACACATTGTTTGATATGTTATTCGCAATAATTAAAAAAAATATTAAGGGTCAATTAGAAACCACGTTATTTCTATTAATTGTATGCCATAAAAGATCTGGGGTACAGATTCTCAGCCATGAATTTTCTAGAAACACTTTTGCTGCTAAGCACCTACCTTAAGACAATTGCGTTGATGTGTGGGAATATGCAGCATATTGAACCAGGGGTGTAGCTAGAGTGGGACTGATGGGACATGTGTCCCAGGTGCCAAGGAGAGATACCAACAAGCCACTCAAAAGAGAAAGTTAGTCAGCAACTCCAAACAAAATGAAACACATGGGCAGGTGCCAATCTGCTGTGACTGCAATGCCAAAAGCAAACAAACACAAAGATGCAGCAGCAAAAAAAATAATCTAATATATAATATAATATAAATAGGATATAATATAAATAAGATATATACAAAGATTTACTATGTTTAATATTTTAATTTGAATTAGTGCTATATTTGCTAAACTTATAAATGTGAGGTTTTCAGTGCGCAGTTTGATTAAATTGTGTGGGCTCTCCTGCCACAAGGCACAGATGGGTCCTTATACTAAACAATATACTTGTACAACAGGAGACTTATCTCTCTCTTGGGCCTAGGCCTACAACATAAATTAAGGCTATCTAGGAACTAGCTTTAGGGTCCTTTTATACAGCCCAACATGGGCTATGTAAACGAGCGCCTATCAACAAGACACCTCGTTGATCGGAGCTCGTTTGCTCCATTCACAAGGAGCAATACATTGGGAAGAGCGAACGTTACTACAATCACTCGTCCCCATACATTTCTATCATGTTGGCAGCAAATTTCCCTATTTACACAGGGAGATGTGCTGCCGACAAAGATGACATTTCGGCAGCATAATCTATATGATCAGCCGATGAACGGGCGTTTGCTCGTTCATCGGCTGATCGTTACCCTGTTTACACAGGGCATTATTCTATACTAATTATAAACAGACTTGGACAGATGACAGGTGTGCACGACTAAGATGGAGGAAGTCACCACCCCAAAAGTACAATGCAAAAGACAAAGTTAGTTGTCCTTCTAAGGGAAATAAATGGGCAGGGGTCAATCTACACTGACTGCAATACAAAACAAGAAAACAAACAAAAGGACTAATTACAGTTGTAATAACAGAGCTAGGATAGGGCTGTAGTGGTGCTAGAAGGTGGCGGTGTGGACCCTACTTGTCACTAAGGTCGATTGACTAAAGATTTCTCCGAGGAGCGCAGTCTAGGGGAACCCTTAGTTTTCACCCTTTAACCCCTGTACAAAGATGTGGACTTTACTTCGGGGGAACAAAGGTCGCTATTCCTGGAGTAGTCTCCCTTGGTGACAGCTAATGTTGGAGGAGACAGTAGTTAGCGTAGTTATAGGTCACGGCAGGTGGCAGAGGTTCAACACGATTTAACGCAGCAAAAGGTCTGGGCAGACGGCAGAGGATTAACATGGTATATGTAGCAATAGGTCAGGGGTGGCAGCAGGCATGGATGGTCAAAAACCGGCAGAAGGTCGGTACATAGGAATACAGAAATATAGAAGCAGGAAAACTCTGAAAACCAGGTACACAAGGAACTGTAGCAAGCATATATCTCTGGCAATATGTACCAGAGCAGGCAGGGATTCATATAAGGTCAGGTGTTGCAAATTTGAAAATTGACGCACACTGGCCCTTCAAGAAAACAAGGGTCAGCACATGGCAGGAGCAGCCGCCAGACACCGAACGTAGAGACAGAAGGAGGGTGCTCAGACCAGGATGCCGGGGACAGGTAAATATAATGCGCTGGCGACAGGGAGATGCGGGGGGCTGTGACAACAGTACAGGATTGTATCTTGTAATAAGCCGTGCACCTGTGTGTCCATCACACGACCATGGATCGATTTTTATCCCCTGGTAGTAAACAATTGAATGAAAGTAAGCCGAGAATTTGAAAGCGTCATCCCAGGAGGCCGGCCCTCTGACGTCATCCAGGCTGGCCTTCCAGGATGATGTTTCATCCCATGTGACCACCGCTACAGCCTGTGATTGACTGCAGCGGTCACATGGGATGAAACGTCATCCCAGGAGGTCGCGCTGGAGGGTGGAACACTGACTTCTGGATAAGTATGAGATTTTTTTTTCTGACTTCCATTTTGTGTGGCAGAATCACTTTGAACCCGCTGCAAAAAATGCAACAACTGCTATTTGTTGCAGGATTTATCTCCCATTGAACTCAATGGGGAAAACCCGCAACAAATAAGCAGCGTTTACGCAGATACAATTGACATGCAGGTCAATTTCTGAGCATTTTTTCCTCTCAGTATTTACGCAGCTTGTGGATGAGATTTGTTTTATCTCATCCACTTTGCTGCTACTGTATTTGCTGTGGATTTTCCGCAACTAATTCCGTTGCGGAAAAAACGCAGTATTTACGCAACATGTGAACTGGCCCTAAATGTGACAGTCGAGAGCCCATATCTTCTCTTATTGGTAATAGGAGTAATAACATGAAGAAAAGTATCCCCCTGGGTCACTGGAAACTGTACAGGGGGAGAAATGACAGTTAGGGCCCTTTTACACCGGCCAATTATCAGGCAAACGAGTGTTCACAGAATGCTCATTCACTATAATTGTCATGTGTAAACAGGGCAACGATCAGCCGATGAATGAGCATACGCTCGTTCATCGGCTGATTGCATAATTTTAAATGCCCAAAATATTATCGTTGCCGGCACCACATCTCCCTATGTACACAGGGAGACGTGCTGTCAACATGATAGAAATCTACTGGGACGAGCAATCGTAGTAATGAGCGCTCGTCCCCATACTAGCTCCTTGTGAAAGGAACAAATGAGCGCTTATCAATGAGCTGTCTCGTTGATCGGCGCTCGTTTACACGCCCCACGTCGGGCAGTGTTAAAGTACCCTAAGGCTTTGTTCACACAGAGTTTTTTTGCAGATTTTGATCTGCCTGCATGTATTTTTCTGTGTTTATTCTCTGCGTTTTTCGCCCACAACCATGGAAGTTAATGCAAGAACCGCAGGCAAAAAACATAGCGAAAAACGTTCAGAATCGAGCACCGCATGTTTTTTTCTGCCTCCTATTGATTTCAATGGGAGGTCAGAGATTGCGACTGCGGCAAGTAAGGACATGCTGCATTTTTGTTCTTCGAGCGGCCAAAAGCTGCCCTGGAAAAAAAACAAACGCCTCTGCCTTCCATTGAAATCAATAAGAGGCGATTTAGAAGTTTTTTAGGTGTTGATTCCGACACGGTTTCAGCGTTAAAATCAGCGCCAAAAAACTCGGTGTGAACAGTGACTCCCTTACAGTGACACTTAACCAGGGAATGGAACTTATACTGCTGCTCCCCGACTTCAAACAAGTGCTGCGCCCAGAATATTGAGCCTGGTATAGTTTAAAAGCTAAGATGGGCTTTAATATAATACCAAGATCTGAGATCCCCTATATTCTAGCTGGGGCAAACGTCTAACCCGTTAAGGACCAACCTATTTTGAGCCTTAAAGGGGCTGGACCATTTAAAAATGTATAAATGTTTGTTCGCCACAGGTCCGATGGCCGGGTACATATTTACAGCTCATACTGCCCTAGGCACTGCGCCTGAATACGCCTCCATTAACCCCTTCCCGACGCAGCCCTTTTCAGATTTTCATTTTCGTTTTTTCCTCCCCACCCCCCAAAAGCCATAACGTCTTTATTTTTCCGTCAAAATAGTCCTATGAGGACTTGATTTTTGCGGGACGAGTTGTAGTTTTTCGAAGCACCATTTGTTTTGCCATATAATGTACTAAGAAACGGGAAAAAAAATATTTGTGGGGTAGAAAATGAAAAAAAACAGCGATTCCTCCATGGTTTTTTGTGCGCCGTTTTTACGGACTTCACTGTGCAATTAAAACAACATTTTAACTTTATTCTGTGGGTCAATACAATTACGGCGATACCAAATATATATATATAGTTTTTTCTATATTTGACTACTTTTACAAGTAAAAACCTAAGTGTAAAAGAGAAAATTTATTTTGTGTCGCCAAATTCCAAGAGTCATAACTTTTTTATTTTTCCATCCATTAAGCGGTATGAGGGCTTATTTTTTTGCGGGATAAGTTGTAGTTTTTAATAAGACCATTTTGGTGTACATGTGATGGTTTGATCACTTTTTATTTCATTTTTTGTGGGAGATTAGGTGACCAAAAAATAGAGATTCTGGCGTTTACAATTTTTTTTTTTTTTACGGCGTTCACCGTGCGATTTCAATATTTATGTATATATGTAAATATTGATGTATTGTAATAGTTCAGACTTTTACGGACGCGGCGATACCAATTATGTTTATTTATTTTTTTACTATGCTCTAGGGGGAAAATGAGAAAAGGGTTTTTTTTTAAAAAATTTTTTGATTTTTTTTGACACAAAAAAAACAACTTTATTTAACTCATTTTTACTTTTTTTTATTAGTCCCCCTATGGGACTTCAACCAGCGATCGTTAGATCGCTTGCACGATATACTGCAATACTAATGTATTAGTAAATCGTGATTTTGACAGGCATCTGTTAAGCCCTTAATAGGCTCACAAAGATGGCGGACCTGGGGCCTTCATTAGGCCCCCAGGCAGCCATAGCAACCATCGCCCCCCGAACGCGCGATTGCGTTACGGAGGGCGCGATGAGCTGTTAGAGGGGGTCGCCCCCCTCTTTCTAACAATTTAAATGCTGCGGTCGCTATTGACCGCAGCATTTAACGAGTTAAACGAGCGGGATCTTGCTCAATGCCGCTCATTACTCTGAAGTGTCGGCTGTAACAAACTGCCGACACCCGCATCGTATGGAGTGGGTTCACTCCGTGAGCCCGTTCCATACTTCCCCTTCCCGACTTTGGCGTATGGATACGTCAAATGTCGGGAAGGGGTTAAAGCCCTATTTACTTTAGCCAATTATCATCATGATTTGCTAGTTTATGACCAATTATATTTGGTCATTGTTAGGGGGGATTCACACGAGCGTGTATTCGGTCCGTGCGGGCCGCGTGGTTTTCACGCGGCACGCATGGACCAATACAAGTCTATGGGGCAGTACAGACAGTCCGTGCTTTTTGCGCAGCGTTTGTCTGCTGCGCAAAATGCGCGACAGGTTCAATAACTCTGCGTATTTCGCGCATCACGCACCCATTGAAGTCAATGGGTGCGTGAAAATCACGCACACCACACGGAAGCACTTCCGTGGGACGAGCGTGATTCGCGCAACAGCAGTGAAAAGGATGAATGAAAACCGAAAAGCACCACGTGCTTTTCTGTTTCCGAACATCCAAACGGAGTGTCTTTGCGATGAGCGAAGCCGGACAAGCGTACCGAACTTCACCGGGTTCGGCCAAACTCGTTTTGGCCGATCCCGGCAAAAAAATTATCGGTACGCGACGTCAGGACATAGTCACTGTCCATGGTGCTGAAAGAGTTAAACTGTTTCAGCACCATGGACAGTGACTTGCGATCCCAAAATACATTAACCTGTAAAAAAAACCGAAGTTCTAACTTACCGATTACTCCTGTCTCCTTCCTGCAGTCCGACCTCCCGGGATGACACTTCAGTTCAAGTGACAGCTCCAGCCAATCACAGGCCAAGCACAGGCTGCAGCCAATCACAGGCTGCAGCGGTCACTTGGACTGCTGCGTCATCCAGGGAGGTGGGGCCCGATGTCAAGAGAGGCGCGTCACCAAGGACGCGTCACCAAGGACGCGTCACCAAGGCAACGGCCGGGAAGTTCTCGGTAAGTAGGAACTTTATCTTTTTTTTTTACAGGTTTTTCGCTGTTGTGTTCGGCATTCACTGTCGAGGGTGCTGAAAGATTTAGCTCTTTCAGCACCTTGGACAGTGACGGGCGTTGACAAGCCTCATCTCTATGATGCCGGCTGCGCGAAAATCACGCAGCCGCGCATCAGACACGCATGACACACGCAGCTGTCAAATGGTTTTTGCGCTCGCAAAACGCTGCGTTGTTTGCGCGCGCAAAAACGCAACGTTCGTGTGAATCTCCCCTTAACAAAGGAGAAGATTGTTGTGGATAATTCAACGTCAAACAGGTGCTCCAGATTCATTCATATTTATTTTCTTAAGAAAAGGTTTCACAGAAGTTTCACATTGATGTCACTTTGTATGTGTTGGCAAAATGCTCTTTCCATACCTTATGAGGGAGTTTATATACAGCTTTTAGACTGAACTTTTACTTCATCAGCTATAATATTTTCTCTTGCGTTTGCACAAAACAAAATACATTACATTCACAATATTTTCTTAGCATTGCAATATTTCCCTATCAATGAATTATCTAGAATTATTTTTTTTTAAGTCCTTATCATCTTCTGTCTTCTGTATAGGAGGGCGTGGAGGGCGTGGTCTTGAGTCCTCCGTTTTTCGCTTAGTCAGAATAAGCTGTCAAGTTAACTCTTTGTTATCTGGTAAAGATTCTCCTATGCACATCAAAAACACATTAACATATTCTCTCTAAGTATCATTCTTATATTGAAATTAAAATAGAAGTATAGAATATATGACAAAATGGTGGAGTTAGTTAATTTATTTCACTAGATCATTGACAAAACTCTTGTTTATCGTTGCTCTGCAATTGTCATGTAAAAATAATTGTTATCAGTGACACGATTGATGAATTTGAATGCCGCTCATAGTCAAATTTACACTTGGCATTGATGCCTAGTGCACAGTCCGGTCCTGGTGTCAGGTTGTGTGGACTGGCAAACAAGAATGGACAAGGAGGCAGAACTTCCAAAAATATAACAGCCTTTATTCACCCGTGCAACGTTTCAGTCCACCAGGACCTTTCTCAAGCAGACTCCTGAGGTCCGGGGAGGAGTCTTTACTTTGGCAGCAGAGCAGGGATGAGCAGCGGGAGGAGGTGTAGGCGCTGAGTCTGTGTGCAGGACGGGCCGTGCTGATAAGAGGAGCAGACAGAAGCCCCTAATTCTCCACCAATCAGCGCTCACGTCTCACTGCAAGGAGAGGAAGGAATATTTATCTTCTCTGTCGTACAGCCTGTGGGTGATGCCCCCCCCCCCCGGGAAGGGTTGTAAAAAAACTAATTTTCATATAAAATTATTATTACTCTCGGGCGCCGCCCCCAGCAATGAGCCACCCTAGGCACTGGACCTCCAGTGCCTAGTGGAAAATACAGTCCTTCCGATGGATGAGACACCACAGCAATCATGAGACTCAGGCTAATGTGTCTTCCGTCTGAATGGAGCTGCGGTCACAACTATCTTCATTAGTTCCATAAATAATTCCAACCCACAAGAAAATGGCGACAGCACACTTCGAACACCATGCCACCTAAACCACTAAATATAAATAAATACGCATTACTGCTAAATCTACTTACAATAGTAAGATTCTTAGCGCACATTTTGATCAAATTGTGTGAGCCCACCTGCCACGACAAGGCACCCTCTAGTAGGTGGGTCGCTACGCTGCTCATACACCCAGAACTGGGACTAAACCTATATGCATATATCTGGGGATGGTAGAAACCAGCATTAATCTAATTAAAATCACCCAGGGCAAAATGGGAGGAGTGCAAGATCAAAAAATCGAGGCAGTAAAAACACAAAACATGTATACAGGTGCAAGAACGCCTGTGACGGCAAATTCATACAGCACACAAATTAGTCCGACCAATGCTCTATTTAAACGGGGGGACCCAGGACTCTCGTGATCACTGGGGGAAACCCAGAGGTCGGTCCCGCAGCAATCATACATTTTCCAACTATCCTGTAGATAGGTTAAAAATGTTTTACATGAGCCATCTCTTTTAAGGACCAATCACAGGCAATTTTTTATATTGTTTTTTAATTTTCGCATTCCAAGAGCCATAACTTTTTATTTTTTTGTTGATATACTGTAGTTATGTAAGGGCTTGTTTTTTGCAGAACGATTTGTATATTTGGAATGCTACCATTTTGAGGTACATATAATTTATTGATTAGCTTTTATTTAATTTTAGAAGGGGGTTGGGGGGAATGTAAAAAAGATAGCAATTACTCTTTCGCTTTTTGATTTTTTTTTGTAAAAATAACACCATATTTTTTGGACTATAAGGGTATGTTCACACGCAGTGTTTTCAGGCGTATTTCGTGGCATTTACGAAAAAACGGAAGCTGAACGCCTACAAACATCTGCCCATTGAAATCAATGGGAAAAACAGCATTTAGTTCATACGGGACGTCTTTTTAGGCTGCGTTCACACAGAGTTTTTTGCAGGAGGAAAATTCTGCCTCAAAATTCTGCGCGCGGTAAAAAAAACGCGTCCGCCTCCCTTTGAAATCAATGGGAGGCTTTTTCGTCCGTTTTTTTGGCGCGGTTTCCGACGTGTAAAAAAACTCTGTGCGAACAGGGCATTACGCCGCTGTTTTAAAAAACGGAGTGTAAAAAGACGCTCCGTAAAAAGAAGTAGCATGTCAATTCTTGTGGCGTTTTTGGAGCTGATTTTCCATTGAACAGTATGAAAAACGCCTTAAAAAACACTTCAAAAGAAGCCTCAAAAAAAGCTCCAAAAGAAGCTCCAAATTAAGGGCCTGTTCACACAGAGTATTTTGACGAGCTTTTTGGAGGGGAAACTGCTCCGCAATACTCGTCAAAAACCGTCTGAAAATGCCTCCCATTGATTTCAATGGGAGGCGGGGGCGGTTTTCTCCTGCGAGCGGTAAAACCGCCTCGCGGGAGAAAGAAGGGACGTGCCCTATCTTCGCGCGTTTATGCCTCTGACCTCCCATTGATATCAATGGGAGGCAGAGAAAGCGTATTTAGCGAGTTTTTTGCCCGTAGCACTCAATGGCCGTGGGCGAAAAACGCAGTGAAAATCGCGGCAAACGACGTGCAGGAAGAACAAAATCTGCCTCAAAATCCCAAACGGAATTTTGAGGCAGAATTTTCCTCCTGCAAAAAAGCTCTGTGTGAACGAGGCCCAAGAAGCTTCATTTTCAGCTTCAAAAATGCCTGAAAATCAGAGGCTGTTTTCTCTGAAAACAGCTCCGTATTTTCAGACGTTTTTTGTTAAAGGGAATGTGTCGCTAAAAAAATATATATATTTTTTTGTTAAACTGTTAGTATATAAAGGATTACACATCGTTCTGATTTTTTTAATTTTTTCACGTCAGAAAATATTATAAATTAGATTCTAATTTATAACATTTCCATGTGCTGGTCACTAGAGGGAGCAATTCCCAAAATTGCAGCATTGGCATGTGGTAAAGCAACCTCATTGCTTTAAGCTGCAAAATTGGAGAAGACACACTCGCTCTAGTGTACTCAAACAATCCCCCCTCCTTTATCCTGGCTAGTGCCAGGAGAAAGGAGGGGGTTGAATGTTCAAATCTCCTACACTGTGTGCCGCCATTTTTTGAGCGAATGCACAGTGTAGGAGGATTAAATACAGTGGCAATCACACAGTATAACACGAACATACACACACATCACATACACAAAGATAACTTACCTGCTCCTGCTGCCGCCGCCGTCGCTGCCGCTCTCGCCGCTACCTCCGCTCCTAGTCCTTGCTTCTGAACATATGGACGGAAGGCGCGACCGGAAGTAGTCATCTTACTGTCCGGCCGCGGCTTCCGGTCCACATGAAAATGGCGCCAGATGTCGCTCTGCCGAAGACCTTCCTTTTGGACAGTATGGGAGCGGCGCATGCGCCGTTCCCACACAGACGGCGTACACTATAGTGAATGGAACGGCTCCCGTTCGCATTCTCTATGGGGATGTACAGGTATGTGCCGTATTCCATCTCTGTATGTGTCGTTAATCGACACATACAGAGATGAAAAAAAAATGGAAGCCCCCATAGAGAAGTAAAAGAAAGAAAAAAGAAAAAAGTACAACACAAATGTCACGGGCAATGGGTTTGTGGACCCACTAGGCCGCTCCGCCGTAGCGGGGAGGCAGCTGACCAGGTCACAGTCTATGTGAAAGTAGATAGCAGACAGTAATGTTTAGGTACCTGTAATAATCCGGACGGTGACTGTTGCCTCAGCACGGATGGAGACAGGTGCGGAAAGTGGCGCCAGACGTGGCGGGCAGTATCCGATGAGCCGATGGCACTTGACGTGGTAGATGGCACTTGACGTGGCAGATGACACTTGACGTGGCAGATGGCACTTGACGTGGCAGATGGCACTTGACGTGGCAGATGACACTTGAACACGGGTAGGCACAGGAACAATGCGGAATACAGGAACGGTAACAGGGCACGGGTAACAGCAGGAACGGGAGACACTAAGGGACCATTTGCGAGACAGACAGGGAAAGACTAACAACGCTCAGGCAAGGATCAGAAGGGCTGGGGCATTCTTATAGAGCAGGGAATCACGTGGGTTAATAATCATTGATTTCATGTGCGCGCGCTGGCCCTTTAAGAGCGGGCGCGAGCGTGCGCGCGCACCCTACGGGACCCGGCCGGACGGAGCGGAAGTGAGCGCAGGCATCTCCTAGGAGGGAGACGGAGGCCAGCGCTCACAGATCCATGGCCGCGGGCGTCGGGAGGTGAGTGAACCCGACGGCCCGCGGCCATGGGCGCTACAGTATCCCCCCTCTTACACCCCCTCTTCTTGGGGCCAGAGTGAGAGAGGAACTTTTTTAATAAGAGCAGGAGCACTGAGGTTCTCTTCTGGCTCCCAGGACCTCTCCTCAGGACCAAACCCTCTCCAGTCCACCGGATAGAAAGTCCTTCCTCCTACCCTCTTGCGGTCCAGGATCTCCTTTACCTCGAATACATCAGAAGGGCCGCTGGAAGCAACTGTGGAACTAGAGGTCTTGCTGTAGCGGTTCAGGACCACTGGTTTCAGGAGGGACACATGGAAGGAGTTAGGGATTCTGAGGGTAGGGGGCAGCCGCAGTTTATAGGAAACAGGGTTAATTTGTTGCAGGATCTCGAAGGGACCAAGGAACCTGGGAGCAAACTTGTATGAAGGCACCCTGAAGCGAATGTTTCGAGAGGACAGCCAGACTTTAGTCCCAGGAAGATACTGAGGCGGCCCTTCTATTGGTATCTGCCTTACGCTTCATGCGTTCGACCGCCTGCAAAATAGAGGACCGGGTCTGTTGCCAGATTTGCAGGAAGTCCCCATATGCAGAGTCAGCAGCGGGTACCTGAGATGAAGTCGACACTGGAAGAGGAACTCTGGGATGTTGACTGTACACGATGTGAAACGGAGTGGAGGTGGTGGACTCACTTGTGTGTTTGTTATATGAAAAATCCGCCCATGGAAGAAGCTGTACCCAGTTATCGTGCTGTGAAGAGATGAAGTGGCGGAGGTAATTTTCCATGATCTGCTTGATCCTCTCAACCTGCCCATTGGACTGGGGGTGATAGGCAGAGGAAAAGTCCAAACTCACATCCAGGAGTTTACAGAGGGCTCTCCAGAACTTGGAGGTAAACTGAACCCCCCAGTCGGACACAATGTGAAGAGGCAAGCCATGCAAGCGGAAGATGTGCTGAATGAAGAAGCTTGCTAGTCGAGGAGCAGCGGGTAGGCCGGTTAGAGGGATAAAATGTGCCATCTTAGAGAACCGGTCCACCACCACCCAGATGGTGTTGCATCCTGCTGAGAGAGGAAAGTCCGTGACGAAGTCCATAGCGATGTGCTGCCAGGGGGCACTGGGTACAGGCAGGGGTTGAAGCAGGCCGGCAGGCTTGCTGTGAGCCACCTTGTTAGAGGCACACACCGTGCAAGCAGAGACAAAGTCCAGAACATCTTTAGGTAGCGTGGGCCACCAGAAGTGACGAGCGACCAGGTCTTGGGTTTTACGGACACCAGCGTGCCCAGCCAGTTTAGAACTGTGTCCCCAGCGGAGAATTCTTTTTCTGTCAGCCAACCGAACAAAAGTTCTCCCTGGAGGAATATTTCTAAGCTGCAGAGGATTGGCGGTGACAACGCAGGATGGGTCTATGATCGTCTGAAGGGACTCCACCGTGTCTTCTGTTTCGAATGATCTGGACAGGGCATCGGCCCTCACGTTCTTGTCCACGGGACGGTAGTGGAGCAGAAATTGGAAACGGGTGAAGAACAGTGACCACCTGGCTTGACGAGGATTCAGTCTTTGAGCGGACTGAAAGTAAGTGAGATTCTAGTGGTCGGTGAAGATCAGGATGGGGTGAGCAGCGCCCTCCAGGAGATGTCTCCACTCCTCCAGGGCCAATTTGATAGCCAGTAGCTCCCGATCTCCAATGGAGTAATTGCGCTCAGCAGAGGAAAACAGTCTTGAGTAGTAGCCACACACTACTGCCTTTCCTTTGGAGCTCCTCTGGAACAGAAGTGCGCCTGCACCAACAGAGGAAGCGTCCACCTCCAGTGAGAACTGCCGAGGTATGTCAGGATGATGGAGGATCGAAGCTGAAGTGAAGGCTTTCTTGAGGCTAATGAATGCGGACTCTGCCTCCGGAGTCCACACCTTGGCGTTCACACCCTTCTTGGTAAGGGAAGAGATGGGGGCCGTCAGAGAAGAAAAGTTCGGAATAAACTGCCGGTAGAAATTGGCGAAACCCAGGAACCGCTGTATGGCCCTTAGGCTTTGAGGACGTGGCCATTCCAGGACAGACTTTAGCTTCTCAGGGTCCATCTTAAGGCCTTGATCCGAGATGACATAGCCCAGGAAGGGCAGAGACCTCTTTTCAAATGTGCATTTCTCTAACTTGGCATACAAGTGATTCTCTCTTAGTCGCAGAAGAACTTGACGAACGTTTCTCCGATGGGTCATCAGATCTGGGGAGAAGATTAGAATATCATCGAGATAAACTACAACACATGTATAGAGGAGATCTCGGAAGATGTCATTAACGAACTACTGAAATACTGCGGGAGCATTACACAGTCCGAAGGGCATCACTCGGTATTCGTAGTGCCCATCGCGGGTGTTAAATGCCGTCTTCCATTCGTCACCCCGGCGAATCCGGATTAGATTATAGGCCCCTCGCAGATCTAGCTTGGAAAAAATTTTGGCTCCTCGTATGCGATCAAACAGCTCGGAAATGAGTGGCAACGGGTATTTGTTCTTGACCGTGATCTGATTGAGACCACGGTAGTCGATGCAGGGTCGGAGAAATCCATCTTTCTTTTTAACGAAGAAGAATCCTGCCCCGGCCGGGGAGGAAGATTTTCGAATAAAACCCCTCTCCAAGTTCTCCTTTATATAGGCTGACATTGATAACGTCTCTGGCAAGGAGAGAGGATATACTCGTCCACGGGGAAGAGAAGCATTGGGCACCAGTTCAATGGGACAGTCATAACTCCGATGTGGAGGCAGCGTCTCAGCCTCTCGTTTGCAGAAGACATCCGCAAAACTGGCATACTGAGAAGGTAGATCGGAAAGTGACTGAGGCAGAGGGGGCACAACAGGACGGACTTGTGACAGGCAATGGCTATGGCATCTGGAACCCAATTGAAGAACTTCTCCAGAACACCAGTCGAGTGTCGGGGCGTGTAGACGGAGCCATGGCAGACCCAGCAGGATAGGATTGATAGCCTTGGGTAGTACCAGGAAGGAGATCTGTTCTGAGTGAAGAGCTCCGACCCGTAATGTCACCGGCTCAGTGATGAGCATGATTGGATCAGGCAGCGGTAGACCATTCACAGAGGCAACTGCCAGGGGTCTCTCCAGACGGACTGTGGGTAGTTGAAACCGATCCACTAGATCTTGGTGGATAAAATTAGCAGCCGCTCCAGAGTCAAGATAGGCGGAGGAAGGATGTGATGCCTGTCCGGTGACGATGGCCACAGGTATCGATAATTTGGAAAAGGTTTTAACGTTTGGAGACGTTCCACCTAGAGTTGCCTCTCCAACCAACCCTAGGTACTGGAGTTTCCCGGTTTCTGTGGGCATTGACGCACAAAATGACCCTTGAGGCCGCAATACATGCAAAGTCCAGAGGAGCGTCTGCGCTGCTTCTCCTGTTCAGATAATCGGACTCTGTCTACCTGCATGGGTTCCTCAGGTAGCGCACTAGGAGTGAACAATTGTGGTCTCTGGGCAGGGGGTGCTGGTCTGTGGGCACGGCTCTCCTGACGAACCTCTTGAGAGCGCTCCCGGATTCTCATATCAACCCGGGTGGCTAACAGGATGAGGGCATCCAAGGTAGAAGGAAGGTCGCGGGCTGCCAGTTCGTCCTTGATGTGAGAGGACAGTCCCTGGCAGAAGGTCGCCACCAGTGCCTCATTGTTCCATGCCAGCTCGGCTGCTAGGGTACGGAAGGAGATCGCGTACTCCCCTACTGTGGAGCCTTCTTGCTTGAGGGTCAACAGAGTGGCTGCGGCAGAGGATGTTCGACCCGGCTCCTCGAACACGGCACGAAAGGACTGCAGGAACAAGGCTAGGTCCGCGGATACAGCTCCTTGTTGCTCCAAGATTGGGTTTGCCCATGCGAGGGCCTTGCCAGCGAGGAGGGAGATGATGAACGCTACTTTAGCCTCCTCGGAGGGGAAGAGATGAGGCCGTAGCCTAAAATGCACCGTGCATTGATTAAGAAATCCTCTGCATGCTCTGGGATCACCGTCATAGCGAGGAGGAAGAGGCAGAGGAACTGAGGATCCGGAACAAACAGGGGGAGCAACAGGCAGTGGCACGGCAACAGCTTCTGGAGGAAGAACCGGGGGTGGAACAGCGAGTAGATCCAGGCGGACCAGAATGGAATTCACCGCCTCAAGGAGTTGATCCTGACGAGTGCGTAGGTCATGCATCTCTGTCTGAATCTTCTGTACTGGGGTCTTGGGCTGGCCAGCGGGTTCCATGGCCTGAGCGTACTGTCACGGGCAATGGGTTTGTGGACCCACTAGGCCGCTCCGCCGTAGCGGGGAGGAAGCTGACCAGGTCACAGTCTATGTGAAAGTAGATAGCAGACAGTAATGTTTAGGTACCTGTAATAGTCCGGACGGTGACTGTTGCCTCAGCACGGATGGAGACAGGTGCGGAAAGTGGCGCCAGACGTGACGGGCAGTATCCGATGAGCCGATGGTACTTGACGTGGCAGATGGCACTTGACGTGGCAGATGGCACTTGACGTGGCAAATGGCACTTGACGTGGCAGATGACACTTGACGTGGCAGATGACACTTGACGTGACAGATGGCACTTGACGTGGCAGTTGACACTTGAACACGGGTAGGCACAGGAACAATGCGGAATACAGGAACGGTAACAGGGCACGGGTAACAGCAGGAACGGGAGACACTAAGGGACCATTTGCGAGACAGACAGGGAAAGACTAACAACGCTCAGGCAAGGATCAGAAGGGCTGGGGCATTCTTATAGAGCAGGGAATCACGTGGGTTAATAATCATTGATTTCATGTGCGCGCGCTGGCCCTTTAAGATCGGGCGCGAGCGTGCGCGCGCACCCTACGGGACCCGGCCGGACGGAGCGGAAGTGAGCGCAGGCATCTCCTAGGAGGGAGACGGAGACCAGCGCTCACAGATCCATGGCCGCGGGCGTCGGGAGGTGAGTGAACCCGACGGCCCGCGGCCATGGGCGCTACAACAAAAACACAAATAAATAAAATTGACTTTATTGACATAATAAAAGCAATAACATATATATATATAAAAAAAAAAATTGTGACACCTTCCCTTTAAGCATGTGAACATACCCTTAGAATCTGAGCTGTAATCTCCTGCTGTGTCTTATCTTCTGAAGGCAAATAGATTCCAAGAGCTACGAGCTTCAAAGGTCCTTGCAGTGCAGTGTAATGGCAGCAGATTGTCCTGTGCTGTGTGCAAGCGCTTAACTAGGAAACACTGGGCCCCATAGAAAACTTTTGACTGGACCCCCCTCCCCTGGGTGCCACACACAGCCCGCCCTTGTAGATAGTGCCCCCTTGTAAATAGTGCCATACAACCCCCTCCTGTAGACAGTGCTATGCAGCCCCCCCCTGTAGACTGTCCTATACAGCTCCCCCTGTAGACGGTACTATAACGGGCCCCCTGTAGACACTGCTATACAGCCTCCCTATACAGTGTTATACAGCCCTCCCTGTAGACAGTGCTATACTTTCAAGTATCACAAAGAGGGACAATCCTTCTCAGGGAGGAATACTATGTTAGCGAGGTCCAAAGACAATTAGACTCTAATTGCTATGTCTGTTTAAAGGATAACCCAATGGAGAATATATCTTATGCGTTAAACAGGAAGTTGACTTTTGCACTGGAGGAAGGTCTGATAAACCGGCATGAATATAATTTTTTGTTGGTGAAAGAACCACACATGCCCACAATCTACATGCTTCTCAAGGTGCACAAGAATAGGGACGATCCCCCGGGACGCCCAATCGTCTCCGGGATTGGTGGCCCCACTGGTCACCTTGGGAAGTATGTGGATGAAAAATTGAAACCATTTGTTCGTGACACTTTGTCTTGGACACTGGGGATCTCCTGCGTAAAATTGGTAAACTACATCTTGACTGTGACTTTCTACTTGTGGGTTTAGATGTGGAATCTTTATACACATCTATTCCACATGTATGTGGCTTGAAAGCCTCAGCCTCATTTTTGGAAGTTCGGGGGTTGGATTGGGCACATCAGAACGAATTCGTGATTGATATGTTGGAGTTTAGAGATGAGCGAACTTTTCAAAAGTTCGGTTCGGCTAGTTCGCCGAATTTCACAAAAAAGTTCGATTCGGACCGAACTAGTTCGGACCGAACCTGTCACTTCCGTGCGCCGAGCATGCTACTGTCCAGGGTGCTGATAGAGTTAATGGGCTGCACTAACTCTTTCAGCAACCTTGACAGTACATGCTCGGCGCGGAAAATACAATTTAAATGTAATAAAAAAATAAAAATTATACGTTCGTACTTACTTTCCTCCTGTCCGGCCTCCAGCGATGACGTTGCATCCCTTTCGCCGCTGCAGCCAATCACAGGCTGTAGTGGCGGTCACGCACGTCAGGATGACGCTTCATCCCACGTGACCGCCTCTGCAGCCAATCACAGGCTGCAGCGGCGACATGGATGAAACGTCATCGCTGGAGGCCGGACAGGAGGAAAGTAAGTATAAACGTATTATTTATTTTTTTTGGCATGTATGTATGTTGTCATGTATGTATGTATGTATGTTTACATGTTTGTATGTATGTATGTATGTATGTTTGCATGTATGTATGTATGTATGTATGTTTGCATGTATGTTGTCATGTATGTATGTATATATGTGCATGTATGTTTGCATGTATGTTGGCATGTATGTATATATGTGCATGTGTGTATGTATATTTGCATGTATATATTTGAATGTATGTATGTATGTTTGCATGTATGTATGTTTGCATGAATGTATGTTTGTATGTATGTATGTATGTATGTATGTATGTTTGCATGTATGTATGTTTGCATGAATGTATGTTTGCATGTATGTATGTTGTCATGTATGTATGTATGTATGTATGTATGTTGTCATGTATGTATGTATATATGTGCATGTATGTTTGCATGTATGTTGGCATGTATGTATATATGTGCATGTTTGTATGTATATTTGCATGTATATATTTGCATGTATGTATGTATGTTTGCATGTGTGTATGTTTGCATGTATGTATGTATGTATGTATGTTGGCATGTATGTATATATGTGCATGTATATTTGCATGTATATATTTGCATGTATGTATGTATGTATGTTTGCATGAATGTATGTATGTATGGTTGCATTTTATGTATGTTTGCATGTATGTATGTATGTATGTTTGCATGTATGTATGTTGTCATGTATGTATGTTGTCATGTATGTATATATGTGCATGTATGTTTGCATGTATGTATATATGTGCATGTTTGTATGTATATTTGCATGTATATATTTGCATGTATGTATGTATGTTTGCATTTATGTATGTTTGCATGAATGTATATTTGCATGTATGTATGTATGTATGTTGTCATGTATGTATGTTGTCATGTATGTATATATGTGCATGTTTGTATGTATATTTGCATGTATATATTTGTATGTATGTATGTATGTATGTATGTATGTATGTATGTTTGCATGTATGAATGTATGTATGTATGTTGTCATGTATGTTTGCATGTTTTTATTTTTGCATGTATGTTTGCATGTATGTTTATATATATGTGCATGTATGTAATTATGTTTGCATGTATTTATGTTTGCATGTATATTTGTGCATGCTTGTATATATGTATGTATGTATCTTTGCATGTTTGTATGTATGTATGTTTTCATGTGTGTGTATGCATGTATGTATGATAGTTTGCATGTATGTATGTATATATGTGTGTATGTTTGCATGTATATATGTGCATGCTTGTATGTTTGTATATATGTATGTATGTATGTTTGTATATATGTATGTATGTATGTATGTTTGCATGTATGTTTGTTTGTATATATGTCTGTATGGCCATGTATGATACTGTCTTCTGGCGCCCTGTATCTAAGTCAACTTCGCGGCAGGCTTCTATACATGGTATAACAGTCAGTATCACACATTAAACTGAATCTAAGCCTACGACATGTTTTATTTCATTTTTTATTTTTTTTTACAGGTTTGATGTTTGGACTACGTCGGTTTCGAGGACTACTTCGATGACGATTTTTTTTCTACAATAAAATGGTTAATGAGGGTTGTGTTGGGGGTGCTTTATTTCAATAAAATATTTTATCTATATCTTTGTCTTTTTCTTTTCAAATTTTATTACTACCACTTTAGTAATGGCCGCTGTCTGAGTGACAACATCCATTACTAAGGCGAAGCTTAGTGTTAGCCGGTGCAGAGGCTAACACTAACCACCATTATTACCCCGGTACCCACCACCACCAGGGGTGCCGGGAAGAGCCAGGTACGATCCAGTACCCGACCATCTGTTGTGATGGTCGGGCTCCGGGGCGGCCGCAGGCTGGTATTATGAGGCTGGGAAGGGCCAAAAACAGTGGACCTTCCCACCCTTGTAATGCTAGGCTGCTGCTGCTGTGTTGTATCTGGCTGGTTATAAAAGTGGGGGGGACCCCCATGTCATTTTTTTAAATTATTTATTTATTTTTAATTTTTTTTAAAAAAGACATGGGGTTCCACCCAATTTATCATAACCAGCCACATACAACAGTGTTATTAGCCTGGGAATGGACAAAACCAGTGGCCCTTCCCACCCATGTAATGCCAGACTGCTGCGGCCTTGTATATGGCTGGTTATTAAAAATGTGGGGGACCCAACGTCTATTGTTAAATTTGTTAAATTCAAAAAAAAAAACGACGTGGGGTCCCCCCCATTTTTATAACCAGCCCGATACAACACAGCAGCAGCAGCCTAGCATTACAAGGGTGGGAAGGTCCACTGTTTTTGGCCCTTCCCAGCCTCATAATACCAGCCTACGGCCGCCACAGTACCCGACCATCACAACAGATGGTCGGGTACTGGATCGTACCAAGCTCTTCCCGGCACCCCTGGTGGTGGTGGGTACCGGGGTACTAATGGGTGGTTAGTGCTAGCCTCTGCACCGGCTAACACTAAGTGCCGCCTTAATAATGGACGCTGTCAATCAGCCAACTACCATTATCTAGGCACTAATAAAGTTTAAAAAAAAACACAAAGACAATTCTTTTTTATTGAAATAAGAAATCCCCAACAAAACCCTCGTTAACCATTTTATTAAAATTTGAAAAAACGTAGATCTACGCAGTAGTCCAACGAATCGAAGATGTAGTCCAATCGGTACATCAAAATCTGCAACAACATAAAAAAAACAGTTATCAATGTGAACAATAACAATACTTCTACTCACCTACACACATATATACACGCACACACACACACAAACAACCATACACAAACACACACATATACACAAACACACATATACACACATATAAAAAAACACACCCATATATACACAAACACACACACATAAACACACACCCATATACACAAACACACACATATACAAAAACACACACACACACACAAACATCTACACACAAACATATATACAAATACACCCATATATACACACACACATACACAAACACACCCATATATACACACAAACACACACATAAACACACACCCATATACACAAACACACACATATACAAAACCACACACACATAAACATCTACACACAAACATATACACATACACCCATATATACACACACATATACACAAACACATATACACAAACACACCCATATATACACAAACACACATAAACACACATATACACACATATACACAAACACACATATAAAAACAAAAACAGACAAAGACACATACCCAAACACACACACTGTTTCTTTTAAATGCTGCTGGGGAACCCGCTCGATCCACTATATAAGGCTGCGCTATAGTGCAGCATTTAAAAGAAACAGGATCCTGACCTGTCCATAGAGTTTAAGGCAGCACAGAGTATTTCAGATTCAGTGCAGATTCAGTGCTGCTGTGAACTCTGCTCTTACCATTACGTAGCTCTCAGTCTGTTACCTCTCCTCCACTCCTGTCCTCAAGAACACCTTCACATGATTGGCAAGTCACCACGTAATGGTAAGAGCAGAGTTCACAGCAGCACAGAGTATTTCAGGAGATGAGCGTGCGGATCTTGTGCGGGGTGGTGACTTGCCAATCATGTGAAGGTGTTATTGAGGACAGGAGTGGAGGAGAGGTAACAGACTGAGCTACGTAATGGTAAGAGCAGAGTTCACAACAGCACAGAATCTGCACGCTCCTCTCCTGAAATATTCTGTGCTGCTGTGAACTCTGCTCTTACCATTACGTAGCTCTCAGTCTGTTACCTCTCCTCCACTCCTGTCCTCAAGAACACCTGATTGGCAAGTCACCACCGCGCACAAGATCCGCACGCTCATCTCCTGAAATACTCTGTGCTGCTGTGAACTCTGCTCTTACCATTACGTGGTGACTTGCCAATCATGTGAAGGTGACAGCGGCGCGTAAATATACGCCTCGTGTGAACAGAAAAACGTCTGCCCATTGCTTTCAATGGGCAGATGTTTGTCAGCGCTATCGAGGCGCTATTTTCGGGCGTAATTCGGGGCAAAAACGCCCGAATTACGTCCGTAATTAGTGCGTGTGAACACAGGGTATGTTCACACGCACTAATTACGGACGTAATTCGGGCATTTTTGCCCCGAATTACGTCTGAAAATAGCGCCTCGATAGCACTGACAAACATCTGCCCATTGAAAGCAATGGGCAGACATTTGTCTACTCACACGAGGCGTAATTTACGCGCCGCTGTCAAATGACGGCGCGTAAATAGACGCCCGCGTCAAAGAAGTGACCTGTCACTTCTTTGGCCGTAATTGGAGCCGTTATTCATTGACTCCAATGAATAGCAGCGCCAATTACGTCTGTAATGGACGTGGCGTTCAAGCGCCTGCATATGCCGTAACGGCTGAAGTTACGGGGATGTTTTCAGGTGGAAACATCCCCGTAATTTCAGCCGTAACGGACGCTGTCGTGTGAACATACCCTTATAATGACAGCACGGCTCGTAAAAGCGGCCGGCTGCCCGTGGCCGGCCGTGCTCGTAATTACGAGTCGTAATTACGAGTACGGCCCGTAAAATAAAAAAAATAGAACATGTTCTATCTTTTTAACGGCACGGGCACCTTCCCGTGAGAAAACGGGAAGGTACCCGTGGCCAACAGAAGTCTATGTGCCCGCTGTTTCGGGTCGTAATTACGACCCTTAATAACGGGTGTTTTTACGGTCGTGTGCATGAGGCCCCGTAATGACGGGTGGCTACATGTGTGCACCCATCATTACGGCAGCGTTGCTAGGCGACGTCAGTAAATAGTCACTCTTCAGGGTGCTGAAAGAGTTAACTGATCGGCAGTAACTGTTTCAGCACCCTGGACAGTGACTACCGATCACAATATAGAGTACCTGTAAAAAAAAAAAGACGTTCATACTTACCGGGAACTCCCTGCTTCCTCCAGTCCGGTATCCTGGCCGTTGCCTTGGTGACGCGTCCCTCGCGACATCCGGCCCGACATTCCTTGATGACGATGCAGCCCATGTGAGCGCTGCAGCCAATCACGGGCTGCAGAGGCCTCTGCAGCCAATCACAGGCTGCCGCGTCAGAAAAGAAGGTCGGACTGGAGGAAGAAGAGGGACTCGTCCGCAAGACCACGACCAGGTACGTATGAAATGCTTTTTATTTTATTTTTAATCAGCAGCCTCTTTTCTCTATCAGTGATTGATAGAGATAAGTGGCTGCCGATTTGTATAATATTTTTGACCGGGTTCGGTCAAAACGGGTTCGGCCGAACCCGGTGAAGTTCGGATTCGCTGCGAACCAATCTTTTCCTGAAGTTTTGACCGAAACCGGGTTCGGTTGTCCCGGTTCGCTCATCTCTATTGGAGTTCATACTCAACTATAATTGCTTCTCCTTCGATGGTAAATACTACCGCCAGGTGCAAGGTATGGCAATGGCGTCATTTTGTGCCCCTCCTATGCCTGCCTGCACCTGGGCTGGTGGGAGGAACATATTGTGTACCAAAACCCATCTTTCAAGAAATTTGTTGCCTGTTGGTACAGATACATGGATGATATCTTGGTCTGCTGGACAGGGTCGGTCTTGGAATTGGAATTATTTCTGAAAGAATTAAATGAGAATTCTCTCAATATCTCACTGACATGTACTCACAGTGCGGTATCCATAGAATTTCTGGATTTAAACATACACAAGGAGAACGGCAGACTTGTAACATCCACTTATCGCAAACCCACGGCGGGTAACACTATCCTTTCAGCAAATAGCCATCATCCCCCATCTCAAATTAGGGGAATTCCGGTGGGTGAATTTATTAGAAGAAGGAATTGCTCAAAATTGGAAAAATTTAACATTGAAGCTGTAGAATTATCGGAGAGATTTCAATCGAGGGGCTACTCTGGAAAGGTAATAAAATGGGGATATAATCGCTCCCTTAGACTAAATAGAAATGAAATCCTGGAAAAGAAACAGAAAAAAGTCACCTCAAAAGATGATAGGGTACGTTTTATATCAAGGTATGGTTCACATTGGGAGATCTTGCGTAACCTTATGCTAAAAAATTGGTCACACTTGACGCTTAACCCTAAAATTAAGAACTTGGTTGGTTTATCACCGTGTATGGTTTCAAAAAGAGCCCCAAATCTTGGAGATATGCTGGTTCGTTCGGAGTTTAGAAGGAAAACTAAGGAGCATCAGGCCTGGATCAAAAGCTGACCAAAAGGCATGTTTAAATGTGGGAGTTTCTCTTACTGCAAATATGCCCTTAAAACTGATAGGTTTAGAGATGCCAAAGGGGAAAAAGAATTTCGAGTACAAACCTTCATAAATTGTCGATCCTGTATGATGGTATATTGTATCATCTGTCCCTGCAATAAGATGTATATAGGGAAAACCATCCATATATACCAGATGCGTATAAGTGAACACGTGTCTAATATAAGAAAAGGTGTAATGAAGAACCCCTTGGCGGTGCATTTTAAAGTCTATCACCAGCAATCGCCTTCTGGCTTAAAATATATGGGGATCTACTCACTGTTTGGTGATAGGAGGGGAGGAGATAGGAACAAGATATTATTACAAAAGGAGACCATGTGGATATACACTCTGGGCACTTTGGCCCCAAGTGGTCTCAATAATGAAATTAAATTCAATATGTTCCTTTAAATTTTGTCTTTTTTTGGGGGTAATATAGGTTTGACGACTGTGTACCGGTGTCTAAATCTTCCCTTAAAAATCGGCTTTATAACCCATTAGATCATGGATATTGATATCTGTCTAAATAGTAATATAAATGATATAGTTCCTTATGAATTCCCCCCCCCCCCTCCATTCTGGTTTAGCCTACATACAATAGGATCACTGGTTAGCCCCTATGTGATAACACCTATTTCGCAATACAGATAACTTATAAACCTACTTTGATTTATGATTGCGGGTTGTACTTGGGATGATCCCATGGTCGTTCCCTTTTGTTTGGATGTGGGGCTTTGGCTCATGCCCTCTCTTCCCTTGGGGTTGATGGGGACCCGGCCTGGGATTGCTTATGCTTGTCCTTGGCTGACTCCCGGTCACCTCGGGGGGATGGTTGGTTGGAGGGGTCACTGCCGCACTCCGGGCTAATTGGGTCGACCCGGGTTTACCCAGTCTAACCTGCCTAGTACCCCTTAGCTTATTATTGGTCAACGGACAGTATGTCATATTTGATTTATTTTATTTTCTTTTAATTATTTATCCATTTATTGTTTGATTTTACTTTAATAATTTTATTTTATTTTATTTTTCTTTAATTAAATTTTATTTAACTTTATTATTCTTTATTTTTCTTTATTTTTTTGTATTTGTTTTTTCCTTCCCCTCTTTCTTTACGTTATGGAGTATCCTTTTTTACATATAAAAATGATAGTCGTATTATGTGAGGGATATTATATCCTATATTTTCGTTTGTATACGATTGTATTTTACAAATATCTTACCAAATGGAAACGAATTATGGTTATGAAAATGCTTTATTGTTGGAAATTCTATAATTCTAAAGAAAATATATGTAACTCACTAGGTGGTTCCTGAATCTACGCAATATATAAAACTTAATTAAGTTGCATAAAGAAGTATCTGTGATAAAAATTTATGTGAAATTGTAAAACAAGATTAAGTGCCGATTATGTCTATATATATACATAGTTATACAGGTGTATTGTGATGTAAACACTTACGTCCCTAAATGCGATTGGGACCAGGTGAATATTAACTTTACCTAATTGGAGTGAACGATATATATTAGTGAGAAACACTACGATGTAACTACCGGCTCTGACGAAGTCCATGAGTGGATGAAACGCGTTAGCCTATGAGAAATTACTTTGACACGTGGTTGTTCTGACGTCACGCCCCGTGTACCTGCTTTCGAGCTAATCCCAGGTTCATCCACTGCTGGGTTGATACCTTCTTGATCCTGTGCCGTAAATTGAACCGTTATACACGGATAACAGATGGACGAAGCAAGGCGATTCATGCTGGCTCACCTTGTTAGGTGAGAAATATCGGAAACATATCCCAAACAAAATTATCTTGGGCTGGAAAACGAATCCAGGATCTCAAAGTTCACCCGGAACTGGAGCTCCACCTTACACAGGTGGTTGAAATCGGTCCATGTTGATCGAATCCGAAGAACGGATCATCTTTTTCTCTAACTAAAAAGATTTCCTTCCTATACCTGGAGGTGTTGTCTGAGAGACCCTGGATGCCTACAAATCGCAAACGGACACAGGCTCATCACATTATCCTTGAGAAAATCCATTCGGATGAAGATACAATTGATATATCGAACGGGCCCCTCGATTGTAACAAAATAGATAAGTACACCTGTATTGGTAGATAAATTCTATACTGTTTACCTAATGTATTTATACTATACTGTGTATCTAATTTTGGGCTTCTATTTATTAGCAAACCCTTTTGTGATCAGTTTTCCGGATAATATGTTTTAGCGATCTAATGTTATGTTGGTTATATTTGTCTATCGACTATACTATGTATCGATATGGCAAGTCGATTTGACTTAAATTTTTATGAATAAATTTGTACCTTTATATCAAAATTCCTCCTGGAGTGTGCTGGTTTATGTCCAATATTTGTTTTGTTTTTGTTTTTTGTCTAAGCTATATATTTGAACGGCACTGTGCAGAATTTTTCTGCATCTTCCTAGGTTAATTATTGGGATAAACTGGGCGTTTTTACTTGTTTTACTAGCTGGGCGTTGTGAATAGAAGTGTATGATGCTGACGAATCAGCATCATCCACTTCTCTTCGTTACCACCCAGCTTCTGGCAGTGCACAGACACACAGCGTGTCCTCGCGAGATCACGCTGTGACATCACTCACTTCCTCCCACAGGAACTTCATCGCGTCGGATGAGCGAGGACACGCTGTGTGTCTGTGCACTGCCAGAAGCTGGGTGTTAACGAAGAGAAGTGGATGATGCTGATTCGTCAGCATCATACACTTCTATTCACAACGCCCAGCTAGTAAAACAAGTAAAAACGCCCAGATGTACACACACAATACACGCCCACTTGGACATAACTTTAAAAACGCCCAGTTGTACTTAAGAAAGGCTCATTTGCATAAATATAAAAATGCTCATAACTTGGCCAAAAATGCTCGTTTTTGGAAAAAAAACAAACGTTACTGTTATCTACATTGCAGCGCCGATCTGCTGCAATAGGAGATAGGGGTTTGAAAATCTGGTGACAGAGCCTCTTTAAGGGTATGTTCACACGCCCTATTTACAGACGTAATTCGGGCGTTTTACGCCTCGAATTACGTCCGAAAATACAGCTCCAAACCGCCGGCAAACATCGGCCCATTGAAATCAATGGGGGTTACGATGTTCTGTGCACACGGGCTTTTTTTTACGCACCGCTGTCAAAAACGGCTCGTAAAAAGACGCCCGCGTCAAAGAAGTGCATGTCACTTCTTGAGACGTAATTGGAGCCGCTTTTCATTGACTCCTTCAATTACGTCCGTAATTAACGCTGCGAAAAACGCGAGTACGAGTAATTACGGCTGAAATTCAGGACCTGTTTTCACCTGAAAACAGCTCCTTTAATTTCAGGCATATTGGACGCTGCTGTGTGAACATACCCTAAGGGCGGATTTACGCGAACGTGAGCATTTTGCGCGCGCACAAAACACTGCGTTTTGCGCCCGTGGCAGCAGCGTGACAGCTCTGTGTGTCATGTTCATATGGATGCGCGGCTGCGTGCTTTTCACGCAGCCGCCATCATTATGACACTCCGTTTGGATGTTTGTAAACAGAAAAGCACGTGGTGCTTTTCTGTTTACATTCATTCTTTTACTGCTGTTGCGCGAATAACGCGCGTCCCACGGAAGTGCTTCCGTGTGGTGCGCGTTATTTTCATGCACCCATTGACTTCAATGGGTGCGTGATGCGCGAAAAACGAAGAAATATAGAACATGTCGTGAGTTTTACGCAGCGGACTTACGCTGCGCAAAACTCACGGACAGTCTGCACTGCCCCATAGACTTGTATAGGTCCGTGCGACCTGTGTGAAAACCACGCGGGTGGCACGGACATATTACACGTTCGTGTAAATCCGCCCTTACTCTATGCAGTTACTGATCTGCAGGGACCTTCTAGCCATGCCCCCTCCTATGTATAAGGGTATGTGCACACACACTAATTACGTCAGTAATTGACGGACGTATTTCGGCCGCAAGTCCCGGACCGAACACAATGCAGGGAGCCGGGCTCCTAGCATCATACTTATGTACGATGCTAGGAGTCCCTGCCTCGCTGCAGGACAACTGTCCCGTACTGTAATCATGTTTTCAGTACAGGACAGTTGTCCTGCAGCGAGGCAGGGACTCCTAGCATCGTACATAAGTATGATGCTAGGAGCCCGGCTCCCTGCACTGTGTTCGGTCCAGGACTTGCGGCCGAAATACGTCCGTCAATTACGGACGTAATTAGTGTGTGTGCACATACCCTAAAGCAGCAAGAAGAGCAGATGCAACAGCATCTTCTTTTCCTCCTCTTTTATGCTACAATTTATGGGTGCGTCTTATGGCCTTGAGCGTCTTATAGTCCGTAAAATAGAGTACGTTATAACATATGTTTAAAATAACATATGAACACCTTCAGGGGTGTTTTTTTTAATTATTATTATTGAAATGCAAAGTGAGAAATTACTTATTTTAAAAAAATGCACTGTTTCATTTCTGCAGCTTCTATGCATCACAGTACATAGAAGTTGCAGAAAGACGTTCTAAGCCAAATCTGTCACTGTGCTGCACTGACGACTTGGCTGACAGTGGCTTATGTGAGCCCCTAAATATGTTATAAAATATACACGATGAGCAATAATACCTCTCAACCGTCCCGGATTCTGCAAGACAGCCCCGAATTCCAGGCATTTTTTTTTTTGCAGCATGGGCATGAGATTTTCTAAATCTCATCCACTTTGCTGCTACTAAATGCTGCGGAATTTCCACACACAATTCCGTTGCGGAAACTACGCAGCGTTTTAGTTACGTGGGAACCTGGCCTGAGGCCTGAAGCACACATCCGTTGCCAACTATACAGCCGCAAATCATGGATTTGCAGAACACGGACCGCATATGGATGGCTTCCGTGTCCGGTCCGTTGTTTTAACGGACCAAATGAATAGAATGGCCAAGGCTGATCCGATAAAACGTACAGGAATAGGACCTGTTCTATGTTTAGTGGAACAACTACATGGGTCCGCTAATAAAACTGAAGTGTGCATGGCCCCATAGAAATGAATGGGTCAGTGTGCTATCCTTTAAAAAAATGGATAGCACACTGAAGAATTTCACTGAAGTGTGCTTGAGGCCTTATACTATTAGGCCTGATTCAGACGTGCGTGGCGTTTTTGCGCACGCAAAACACGTGGCGTTTTGCCTGCGCAAAAGCCACTTACCTGCTCCGTGAGGCAGCATCATATGATGCGCGGCTGCATGCTTTTCGCGCAGCCGCCATCATTATGACACGCCATTCGGATGTTTGTAAACAGAAAAGCACGTGGTGCTTTTCTGTTTACATTCATCCTTTTGACAGCTGGTGCGCGAAACAGGCAGTTCGCACGGAAGTGCTTCCGTGCGACCTGCGTGGTTTTCACGCACCCATTGACTTCAATGGGTGCGTGAGGCGCAAAATACGCAGAGATATTGACCATGTCGCGCTTTTTGCGCAGCGGACAAATGCTGCGCAAAAAGCACGGACTGTCTGTACTGCCCCATAGACTTGTATTGGTCTGTGCGTGGCGCGTGAAAACCACGCGGCCCGCACGGACGCAATACACGTTCGTGTGAATCCAGCCTTAGGCTGGGTTCACACGACCTATTTTCAGATGTAAACAAGGCGTTTTACGCCTCGAATTACGTCTGAAAATACGGCTCCAATACGTCGGCAAACATCTGCCCATTCATTTCAATGGCTTTGCCGACGTACTGTGCCGACGACCTGTCATTTACGCGTCGCTGTCAAACGACGACGCGTAAAAAAGACGGCTTGTCAAAAGAAGTGCAGGACACTTCTTGAGACGTAATTTGAGCCGTTTTTCATTTATTCCAATGAAGAACAGCTCCAAATTACGGCCGTAATTGACGCCTCGCAAAATGCGAGTACATGCAATTATGTCTGAAATGCAGGAGCTGTTTTCTCCTGAAAGCAGCTCCGTAATTTCAGACGTAAATGTAGTTAGCTTGTGCACATACCCTAAACGTTCTGGCTGTTCTAAGGCCCCATGCACACGACCGTAAAAAAAACTCTGGAATTGCAGACCGCAATACGGTCCGCAATTACGGACCGGCCCGGTTCTATTGTCTGCGGACACCTTTCCGTAGCGCTACGGAAAGGTGTCCGTGCCATAGAACCGTGCCAGGAAATATGGAGCATGTCTCACTTTTCGGATTTTACAGGCCGTGGTTCCATACTTTGTATGTGATTACGGGCTGTGATTACGGGCACGGCCGTGTTCATGAGGCCTAAGGCTCTGTTCACACTGAGTTTGTTTACATGTTTTTTGACGCAGAAACCACGTCGGAAAACGTGACAAAAACGCTTGCGGGAAAAAGAAGCGACATGCCCTATCTTCGGGCGTCTATGTCTCTGACCTCCCATTGACATCAATAGGAGGCAGAGAAAGCGTATTTCGCTGCGTTTTTGCCCGTGGGGCTCAATGGGTGTGAGCAAAAAACGCCACGAAAAACTTGGCAAACGGCAGGCAGGAAGATCAAAATCTGCCTGCAAAAAACTCTGTGTCAACTCAGCCTATGGCCCTGTTCACACTGAGTTTTTTTACACTTTTTTGACGTGGAAACCGCGTTGCAAAACCCGCCAAAAAATGGCCGAAAATGCCTCCCATTGATTTCAATGTGAGGCGGACGCGTTTTGTTACAGCGAGCGGTAAAAAAACACTCGCGGGAAAAAGAAGCGACATGCCCTATCGTCGGGCATTTACACCTCTGACCTCCAATTGACATCAATGGGAGGCAGAGAAAGCGTATTTCGCTGCGTTTTTGCCCGTGGCACTCAATGGGCGCGAAAAACGCGGAAAACTGCATGCAGGCAGATTAAATACTTTTCTGCCTGCATCAAAAACTCCATGTGAACGAGCGTGTAATACGTCCATGCAACGCGCGTGCTTTTCACGCGCGTCGCACGGACCTGTTAGTCTATGGGGCCGTGCAGACAGTCCGTGATTTTTGCGCGTGAGTCTGCTGCGTAAAACTCACGACATGTCCTATATTTGTGCGTTGTTCGCGCATCCCGCACCCATTGAAGTCAATGGGTGTGTGAAAATCATGCGCAGCACACGGAAGCACTTGATTCTCACAACAGCAGTAAAAGTATGAATGAAAACTGAAAAGCACCATGTGGTTTTCTGTTTACAAACATAAAAACAGTGTCATAATGATGGCGGCTGCGTGAAAATCACGCAGCTACACATCATATGGTGATGACACACGGAGCTGTTAAGTACCTATTGCGCGTGCAAACCGCACACGCTCGTGTAACTTTGCCGTCTCTCTGCAAGGATGTTTTAGAAAAGTTATTTATGTCAATTATTTATTACATAATATCAAAGTCCTAAAACAAAACAAATACAAGTAGGTTGACAGACGAATATAGCAACAATTAGCTATTAAATTGGCATATGGCTAAAACGTGAAAGAGCCGCACACAGGGCGACAACAAGAAAATACAAGTCACACAAAAGCAAAGCATTGTACAATTAAAGTGGAAGCGCAGGACATCATGCAAGACATCCTGCGAGGCTCGAGTGTTCTTGTTATGAAACTACAAGTCCCACAATGCTCTGGGTTGCTTGATTTACCAGGAATTGCAGATGTTTCACAATCAGACCTCATTGTGAGTGTGTTGCACGTACAGAATGGAATTTCTGGTCTTGCCAGTGTTTTCATGGAGCAGGGATCGTGTCCTGGGAGGGGTTAATCTCACAGAGCTAGCCTGTTCATTTCCACGCCCTCATTCAGGAGAAGTTTTGTAGTGACCCTGTAGTTGTGAAGTGTGGATCTTACAGTCTGGGGAGCAGGCGAGGGTGAAGTTTACCAGCAACATGATTTACGCCCTCCAGTTTATCATTGGGGGTTTTCTATTTGTTTCCTTTTTACTGGTGTTTATGCTTAAAAGAAGAAGGTAAGTGTGTAACAACTTGCGCCTGTCACTACTTGACACTGGGGCTGTAGTTCTCTAATAACTTGCGCCTGTCACTACTTGACACTGGGGCTGTAGTTCTCTAATAACTTGCGCCTGTCACTACTTGACACTGGGGCTGTAGTTCTCTAACAACTTGCGCCTGTCACTACTTGACACTGGGGCTGTAGTTCTCTAACATCAGGAAATAAGATAGAGGAGGACTCTACTGTACAGATGTGATCATGGAAGCACTGACGGGCACATTCTGCATATTTGCTGGGGGAAAGTTCACAAGAATTAATGCAGTGACATGAACAGAAAAATGCAAACAACCCCGACCGTGGGGACTGTCCTGTATGACAATATCAGCCAGCAGACCCTGGAACATCGCGATACATTTATTAATCAGGACAGCTATATCGTATATGGATCCGTTATACGGCCCTCCCATAGTAGACTGTGTATGCATGAATTATATATGCCATAATAGGTTTTTTACAGTCACGGTTCATGTACATGTCACATTACGGACCCTTACGCGCTCCGTGTGCAGCTCTATCATGACCCTGGGAGCAAACCTTCATAATATGGCATGCAATGTAGCCTCCGTATAAAACCTGAGGCACAATATGGGCCTATAGAACTATATGGGAACCGTATGATAGATATTGTTTAGACGGGCCCAAAATATGGTCTTGAGCGGGATTCTTGGGTTAGAAAGATATTATAAAGGAATCCTATAGCAATAATAAGACACAAACTCTGTTTTTTGGTTATTTTTTTTTAAACAATCTTCTTTTTTGGGAAAGAGGTTCTGCAGCAGCTTGGATTGGTTTTGCACTGATGCTAGAGAACTTCTCAAATAAGTGAATGGAAGATCTCCATCTTTCTTAATAGGTGTGCACAATAATTGAAGAAAAGCTTTTCTCAAAGAGGTTTTGCAGCAGCTGGGGCAGTGTATCGATAGTCAAGTCCTATTTCATTTAAAGGCTAAGGCACACTTGACGGTGACAAAGATGAGAAGGAGAAGATATGTAAAAGGCTATATGGAAGTAATGTAAGCTGTGCGTGGCCAGTAACCTGACCGATCAGATCACAATCCGGCTTTGGCTTTATGTAATTGGCGTTTATGAGACCTTTTACAGACCTTATTTACATAGCTTCATAATCTGCATGGTGTGATACTGGATTTTGTAGATTATATATTGGTATTACTTACATACTATAGGATTCCTTAGTATTAACGACTTGATGTGTACTGGATTATCAAATATTCTGGATTATTGGATGCTCATTGAAAAAGTTTACTTCTAAGAGTAGAGACCCTCTAGCGAGACAGCCCAAAATAATATACTAACATAAAATCTGCTGTAACTTGTTATTTTAAGGTGTCTCATTACTGGCTATCTCTACTCCGTCTTTTAGTCCTGGTCTTCCAAAATTCATTTGCAGTTCTGTGCTGGATTATCCGATTTGTTTTCATTTTCTTTTGATGTGAGTGGAATATCTGATTCAGTGCTAGGAAGTCAATCGATTGCTTCTGTCAATTGAAAGACAACCCCTGTTAGTACTTAGAAATTCTTGTTTATTTTATACACAATGGTTCTTTGGCATTTTATAATGCGGAATCAGGGCCGGCCCTAGGATAGATGGCGCCCTGTGCGAAATGATCTTTCGGCGCCCCACCCCATCATTAAAAAAAAATGCCCCATAAAAATGTACAATGCCCCTTTAGTGCCCCCATACAGTATAATAATAATATATTACAACCCCTTCAAGGACACAGTATTTTGTCCTCTAATTGTGCCCACAGTATTATGCCACCTGTAGTACCCCTACACAGTATAATGTCCGCTTAGTGGCCCCCACACAGTATAGTGCCCCCCTGTAGATTTTCCCATATAGCCTCCCTGTAGACAGTGCCATAATCCCCCACCTCCTTTTTGTAGATTGTGCCATACAGCTCCCCCACCTCCCCCTTGTACAGCTTGCCATACAGTCCCCGCACCTCCCCCTTGTAGACAGTGCCCCCAAACAAAAACAAAAATTGTACTCAACTAGGCCCCGTTCCCATGACGAACTGAGCTGCTCCATGGCGTGATCTTGTAGCCTAGTACAAAGTTTCCCAACCTTTTCGGACTCGAGGCAGCACTGGAAAAATAACATTTCCTCAGGGCCCCTCTACCAAAATTGTTTTGAGAAAGACAGAAAACGGCTAAGAACAAGCACTACACTCGTAGGGTATGTTCACACGCGTTTTTTTGAAAGGCAAAAAAAAATCTGCCTCAAAATTCCTTCAGGAACTGACAGCGTTGTTTGACCTTTTTTTTTGTGTTTTTTCTTAAGCCGTTGAAGCAAATGCAAAAGGCGCAGGAAAAAAAGCTCCGGGCGACGCAGGTATTTTCTGCCTTCTGTTAATTTCAAATAGAGGTCAGAGGCAGAAACCACTTGAAGACCATCAGCCCCCCACTCACAGTAAAATGACCATCAACCCCCCCACTCACAGTAAAATGACCATCAACCCCCCCACTCAGTGTAAAATGACCATCAGCCCCCCACTCACAGTAAAATGACCATCAGCCCACCACTCACATATTCCCCCTGGTAGGTAGCGCCGCACCGCCCCCTGGTAGGTAGCGCCGCACCGCCCCCTGGTAGGGAGCGCCGCACCGCCCCCTGGTAGGGAGCACACAAAATACCCAGGAGCACACAAAATACCCAGCTTTCCCAGCTATCAAATAAATGTGTGGAAGTAAACTAAGATATAACTTTTATTTCGTCTCGCTAAAAGGATGTGCGGAATATAATGATCTTTATGCATATGGTGTGATAGAATTTTTATAGCGACAGCCGAGCTGTCCTCCTACTTGTTAAGGTCTGAAATGTGGAACGAGGGTCTGACAGGTTCGATTTTAACTCATCCAATCATTTGTTCCCCCTGACCCTGAGATAACGATCACCGGAGAGAATGGTTAAGCCACCACTAAAAGGTAACCTTTAGGCTGGATTCACACGAGCATGTTCGGTCCGTAAAGGACGGAACGGATTTCGGACGCAAGTCCCAAACCGAACACACTGCAAGGAGCTGGGCTCCTAACCTCATAGTTATGTATGACGCTAGGAGTCCCTGCCTCACTGCTGGACAACTGTCCCGTACTGTAAACATGTTTTCAGGACAGTAGTTCCACGGAGAGACAGGGACTCCTAGCGTCGTACATAACTATGATGCTAGGAGCCCGGCTCCCAGCAGTGTGTTCGGAACCAACGGAGACCGGAGACCGCAGGTTGCTGACAGAATCCATTGACATTAATAGGTCCTGTCGTCTTTCCATCCGGGTATCTGGACACAATAGCACAGCAAGCCCTAGTAATAGCGCAGTTAAGCCCTGCCAGATCTGCAACGGAGGCCCCTAATGGAGTCTCCGATGCAGATGTGAACATAGCCTAATGCACCTTTATTTTATCGCAGCTGTTTTTCAGCGATAATAAGACCAATGGGAAGTTATCAACAAAAAAGCCATGAGGCATAAATATTTCAGAAATGCAAAAATTCTTTTCTTACAAAAAATCAGGCTGGAAAAACGCCCACTATAAAAAAGACACACATACACAAGACATAAGTAAAAAAGTAACCCAAAGAGGTAGCTTGAATGTCTCACACACACGTCAATATATGCATATGGGGGTAAGTACAACGTAAGGTACCTGGCATAAATATAGCAGAAACGTATATATCAAATGTGGAAATATAGAGTGTCCTGCACAGTCTACAGAGGACCTATATAGCCTAAATAGCTAGCCACAAATGATGAAAAAATGCACAAGAAAAGTACTCAAAAGACCAGGATACTGACCCATAGGTACATGTGTGTGCTGTCAACACGACCTCGCCCTCCGATGCGCGTTTCACATTTGCTTCTTCCAAGAGTGGTAATGAAGGTAATACAGAGTGTACCTTAAATCTGAGGCTAAACCAATCACTGGTCAGATAAAAGAGCGCCATAATTGTCGGGCGCATGACTCGCGCTGCATTCACATACATCCATGCCGGCGTCTATCCTCCCGTCAGCGAAGTGCGCTGGTTAGCACAGTTCATGACGCAGTCCGATGGGCGACGGCAATGGAGGCAGGCGGCGCATGCCTGATCCATGCGCACAGCGCCCAAACAATCATATTGGAAGTGGGCAATGGGAAAAAAAATCTAAACAAATATTAGGTGTATATAAAAGAATCTGAAAATGCTGTATCACTCAAAAGTGAATAAACGAAAAGTGAAAAATTATATTGAATGTGAGAAGAGAAGGAACTAAAATACCTTCATAAAAGAATCAAACCCTGTAATAATCACAAATATGTGTATTTAAAGTGAAAATATATGGGATATTAGTAGTGTTAATAAATGTATAGAAATCGTGAACTATAATAAATAATTGAGTGAAAATATTATATAAAAATTATACTGAAAGAGAATACTAGTTGGCCAAAAGATAATTTATAGTCAACCAAGATATCAAGATTATGATGTATCTTCTTCTTGTTTTTCAAGTACATTCAAACATTAATGGTGTAGGTATATCCCAGAGACGTCCCAAGTATCTTAGGTGGTAAGGATCCAGGATCCGACATTCAATCCATCAGCATGAAGATAATTTTTGGGAAGTGTCAACCCCAGACCTAAAAAAATTAGAATAGATGTACCTTGGAAAAAGCAAAAGCTCCCATGAGACACTGAATAACAATTACACAAATGTGGTAGCGTAACATAAAGGTCCACTCCGATTACCATTATGAACAATAAAAAAATCGTATGTATGCTAAAATGAATAAACATTCACTCACAGGAAGTCAATAATACTTACAAATAACAAGCAAAGGACAATCTCTCATAGAGGCCAAATGGCGATGTGGTCTTTAACAAGGTGCTCCATTTGCATTCAGTCTTTGCCAGTTTCTGCATTAAATCTCCACCTCCAGAGCCAAGGCGTACATGGTCAATCCCTCTGACCTTCAATTGGGTCCATTGACACGTATGATGTTTAAAGACGTGTTAAGCCACCAGTTTTGGCTTCTGAATTTTGTCATGTAGGAGTGATCCAGCCTTCTTGATGTCGTTCATATGCTCAAGTATCCGTACACGTAATTCACTTGACGTTAATCCAATATAGATCAGTCCACAGGGACAAGTCTCCTAATAAATTATTCCCGATGTTCTACAATTTATATGATGTACAATGCGGTATTCGTGTAACTCTTTTGAGTTAAAAAAACGTGTCCATCTTAACCATGTGTTTACATGCCATACAATCTCCACAGGCTTGTGAGCCCCATTTGGGTCCTTTAGACTGAAAGATAAAGTTGGACCTGGGTGGCAAATAGTGGCTATGGACAAGCATGTCACCAATAGTACTACTGTGTTTGGCCACAATTTGAGGTGTTCTTGTTGGAGAATTGGCCAATATTTGTACAGGATTTGTGTCATACCCCGCCATCTAGTATGGAAATTGGTGATTATTCATATTTGTGTCTGTTGTTGGATAGGTCGTGCTCTAGGTATCAATATTTCCTTCGTTTGTTGACTTCTCGCCCGTTGGTATGCCTTGCTTATATCGCTAGGTTTGTATCCATGTCTCACAAATCGCTGTTGCAGGTCCTCAGCCTGTCTCTCAAATTCCTAATTTTCATCAAAAATTCTTCAAACTCTGATGAATTGTCCAATTGGAATGTCCCTAATGACATGCTGGGGATGAGATGATATGGCATCTAAGGCTTCATGCACACGACTGTGCCCGTAATTATAACCCATAATTACAGGCGCGGCCAGCCGCGTACAGCCGGCCGTTTTTACGGGCCGTGCTCCCGTTATAAAGTATAGGAGCACGGTCAGTAAAATAAAAAAATAGGACATGTCCTATTTTTTTCGCCAGGTTTCTACGGCACTGACACCCTCCCGTAGACATACGGGAAGGTGTCCGTCGGCCATAGAAATGAATGGGCCCATAATGACGGTCCGTGATTACGGGCGATTTTAAGGTCATGTGCATGGGGCCTAAGACAGCATTAACACTTGTCTGCTTACGGTAAACCGTGGTATGGATAACACCATCCAGGTAAATCAACAGTTTGGTATCCAAAAATTCCATTGATATTTGACTAATCACATGGGTCAGTCGAATGGTAAGGTCATTTTCATTAAGTTGTTTTAAGAATGATTCCAACGCTGATGTTTTTTTTTTTTTTTTAGCAATAAGCAGGTAATTTCACACAAATGCTTTATTAAAGTTTAGCTAAACGTTCGACAAACTTCTGACATGTCATAGTGACATGTCAGAAGTTTGGATTGGTGGGGGTCCGAGCACGGAGACCCTCACCAATCGCTAGAACGAAGCAGCTGAAGCACTTGTGTGAGCACTCAGCTGCTTAATTTCTGTTCATAGACATTCTATTGAGTCCGTACACCAGTACATTTATTTCCGGAAAAAGCCGAACAGACAAGAAGTAGCTGAGCGCTCACACGAGCACTTCAGCTGCTTTGTTCTAGCGATTGGTGGGGGGTCTCCGTGCTCTGACCCCCACCAATCCAAACATCTGACATGTCACTATGACATGTCAGAAGTTTGTCGAACGTTTAGCTACACTTTAAGTGTCTTTAGAAGATACCATGGTATGTAGATATGTGTGTAAAAAAGTTTATTAAGATTATTAAAATTAACTGAAATAAAAGAAAGTATGTACAAGGGTTCACACACACAGCAGAGCCTTATGCCAGGAGCCTGGATGTCAGTGCATGGAGACTTTAGGGCTCTTTCGTACAAAGCCGTATGGCCCCCTGTATGCTGCTTTACAGGCTCCTTCAGATTCTGTGTGTATGGAGATATTGTTTCATTGAAGCAAAGCTTTCAGAGGAGAATACCCCTGTACATGCGGAGTCTGATGGAATATGCCAGATTTGGATGGAATACGAGAGCGAAAATGTCTGTTTGTCTCCGCATGAAATCTGAGGCATACAATAAGGGCCCATACACTCGTATGGGCAGAGTGTTAGGACTCCATACAATTCAAGCGGTTGGAATAACAGGATCAACACAGTTATGTATTTTTATGCAAATTTGATCTTGTTTAGCTTTTAAAACCATAAAAAAAATTGTATTTCCCCTAAAATAAAAAAATTCCTGGTCCATGAGGCGACTCCTAATAAATAAATTATTTAGATAATACATTTCTGACGCAACAATTTAACAGTGTTGTCCCATGACAATCTTTTTAAGACCATAAACATATGATGGTGGAGGGTGTCCTACCTCTAGGATTTCCCCCCCCCCCCCCCACTATTACTGAGAACTAGGGCCATTAATGGCTTATGCAACCTAGCACTGTAGAAATGAATGTAAGTATTGTCAGGTGCATTTGTCTGTTTCCAGTGCTTCCATCCACAGTCACCCAGCTTTTTAAAGACGCTAAATGGTGTATGAAAGAAACATTTGGCCTCCTTAGACGCAGGGGGTGATTAGATATGCAACTGCTTCACTTCTCACTCCTTTATTTAAAAAAAGAACCCCCCCCTAATGTGAAAATTATATAGTACAAATCTTCTCTAATTGGTAAGAGGGGTAATAATATGATAAAAGGTTCCTGTATCACACCCTTCTGGTGTCACTAGAAGGCTGTACAGGGGGAGAGATAACAGTAACAAAATGTGTGATCTTTCTTTCTGTGCAGCTTCTCCTTTCACACTCCTCTCCAAATATTGAGCCTGATATCTAAACTCTTGCTCCTATATTCTAGCCGTGGCAAGCGTTCAAAGTCATGAAATACTACATACAGTGAAGGAAATAAGTATTTGATCCCTTGCTGATTTTGTAAGTTTGCCCACTGTCAAAGACATGAACAGTCTACAATTTTTAGGCTAGGTTAATTTTACCAGTGAGAGATAGATTATATTAAAAAAAAAAAAAAAAAAAAAACATACTCAAAATTATATATATTTTTTTGCATTGTGCACAGAGAAATAAGTATTTGATCCCTTTGGCAAACAAGACTTAATACTTGGTGGCAAAACCCTTGTTGGCAAGCACAGCAGTCAGACGTTTTTTGTAGTTGATGATGAGGTTTGCACACATGTTAGATGGAATTTTGGCCCACTCCTCTTTGCAGATCATCTGTAAATCATTAAGATTTCGAGGCTGTTGCTTGGCAACTCAGATCTTCAGCTCCCTCCATAAGTTTTCGATGGGATTGAGGTCTGGAGACTGGCTAGGCCACTCCATGACCTAAATGTGCTTCTTTTTGAGCCACTCCTTTGTTGCCTTGGCTGTATGTTTCGGGTAATTGTCGTGCTGGAAGACCCAGCCACGAGCCATTTTTAATGTCCTGGTGGAGGGAAGGAGGTTGTCACTCAGGATTTGACGGTACATGGCTCCATCCATTCTCCCATTGATGCGGTGAAGTAGTCCTGTGCCCTTAGCAGAGAAACACCCCCAAAACATAATGTTTCCACCTCCATTCTTGACAGTGGGGACGGTGTTCTTTGGGTCATAGGCAGCATTTCTCTTCCTCCAAACACGGCGAGTTGAGTTAAGGCCAAAAAGCTACATTTTAGTCTCATCTGACCACAGCACCTTCTCCCAATCACTCTCAGAATCATCCAGATGTTCATTTGCAAACATCAGACGGGCCTGTACATGTGCATTCTTGAGCAGGGGGACCTTGCGGGCACTGCAGGATTTTAATCCATTATGGCGTAATGTGTTACCAATGGTTTTCTTGGTGACTGTGGTCCCAGCTGCCTTGAGATCATTAACAAGTTCCCCCCGTGTAGTTTTTGGCTGAACTCTCACCTTCCTCAGGATCAAGGATACCCCACGAGGTGAGATTTTGCATGGAGCCCCAGATCGATGTCGATTGACAGTCATTTTGTATGTCTTCCATTTTCTTACTATTGCACCAACAGTTGTCTCCTTCTCACCCAGCGTCTTACTTATGGTTTTGTAGCCCATTCCAGACTTGTGCAGGTCTATGATCTTGTCCCTGACATCCTTAGAAAGCTCTTTGGTCTTGCCCATGTTGTAGAGGTTAGAGTCAGACTGATTAATTGAGTCTGTGGACAGGAGTCTTTTATACAGGTGACCATTTAAGACAGCTGTCTTTAATGCAGGCACCAAGTTGATTTGGAGCGTGTAACTGGTCTGGAGGAGGCTGAACTCTTAATGGTTGGTAGGGGATCAAATACTTATTTCTCTGTGCACAATGCAAATAAATATATATAATTTTGACTATGTGATTTTCTTTTTTTTTTTTTATATAATCTATCTCTCACTGGTAAAATTAACCTAGCCTAAAAATTCTAGACTGTTCATGTCTTTGAAAGTGGGCAAACTTACAAAATCAGCAAGGGATCAAATACTTATTTCCTTCACTGTATGTAGTGAAAGGTTAAGGGGGTTGTGAACGCCAAATTAATAAAATGCTGTGTTGTCGTATGGGTTGTGAACGTGTCAGCCCTGGTAGGATGTTAGTAACTAGTGCTTATTGGGAGGTGGCGGCCCCGAGGCTTGATCAACTGTGTCCTGTAAAGCAAATGGACTGAGAATCCTGTGACGCAAGGTGGACTGAGGCTTGTACAAGAGATAGAGTCCTGTTAAGCGAGTCAACTAGTGTAGGATAGTGAGACCGTGTAAAGCCACTACAGGTCTTAGAAGCGTTTTTTGGGTTATTCAAAAGGATTTTTGTGTTTTTTGTTAAGCAAAGACAAGTGGTAGTGTGAAATCTCCCCTTCTGCACCTAGAGAAGTCCAAGTGCATTGCTATAATCTGCAAGCGTATAATCGTGCATTTCTACCATTGTATTTCCTGTTCATCACGGTTACAAGTCAAGTTAAGCAATCCTAAACCCATTCCTGCACCCATGACAGACAGTTACATCATGGGAGGGAAACCGTTCCTGTCAAATGCCGTGCAGCTACGGCCCCAGCAATGTGGGCTCAGGAGTTAAGCTCGAACTATTAACAGCCAAAGCCGACGGTAATATACAGCCGAGCTCCCACTGCAAAGGCTAGCTTCGATCCTGGTTGTTTAACCCCTTAGATGTCAAGTCCATAGCAACCATGGCATCTAAGTGGTTGAGAGAGATAAAGGACTCCCTCTGTACTCCATCGGCCCCCTGCTATGCGACATAAAAAGAGAACGTATTCGCACTGTATTAATCCCCTAACACTTTTGTGCCGTAGCTTTCATGTTCCCTCGCCCTTCTGTTTACCGTACTCCAGCAATGCATGTCCGTTGCACCCTATCACAGGCTGCAGCGGTTACATGTGTCAACAAGTCATCACTGGAGCTGAGTGAACAGTCCGGCAGGGAAAGAGGAAAGCATCACCAGGGGATTGGTAAGGTGAGTATATATTTTTTTTTTCTGCAGAAGGGAAATCCACACCAAAATCAAAACCATTTGGTGCGGATTTCCATAAGAATATCCATATTCTTAGTTTGACTTGCTGTGGAATTATCCACTGCAAATCTGACCCGTGTGGATCATATCTGCTGCTGTATATGCCATTGCTACCCATCCTTTGATTGCTGTTTCTCTATAAGTAGTTACTTTATTCTGATGTTTGCACTAGTCCAGTTCAATAAGATATGGGGGATTTTCCTGATTGAATTTAGATTTTATCTCTAGAAACTGGGATTCCATTAGGAAAAAATTTAAGATTCGATGCAAGTTGGGGGACAAAAAAAAAAAAAAGCTGCCCTGAAACTGCACGTTGTGACAAGACAAGAGGTTGTGCAAGTAGACAATTGTGATCTGCTTACCGAAATATGATCTAAATATCAATTAATATCAGGTTGAGTTCACACGGCAAATTGGCGCAGTTTTCAAATTGATTGTTAGTGGCTGCGCGCGTTTGCAAGTAAACAGCAGTTTTTCACACAATGGCAGCGATGACCATTAAACGTCCTGTATTTAGCTCTTGCTTCAATGTGCAAAGGGTGTTCTTATTTATGTAAATGATTTTACAATTATCATTGATCATATTATACAAATTATTACAATTGTAACTTTCTAGCCAGAACTGTATTATGAGGAGTGCTACTTTCCCTTCACATATGATAAACATTGTGTTAAACATGTGCTCACCTTCTGGCAATGCTAACCACTTCCCCTCATGTTCCAAATTGTTCAGATTTTTCCTTAGCGCTTGTGCATATATTTCCCGTATGCAAATCAAGTTACAATACCAGAATAAACTCGCACACTTCCATTGTGGCCTTCATTTCTGAAAAGCCAAGCAGAATCCTCATTCTTAGTGTCATCCGTTATCTTCTCTATCTATCATATCATCAAATCAACTTGTTACACCACATAATGGATTGTACCACTAATGCTGCATTGGAGATTCTATCTGTTCTGCAAACCGTTACCACGGGTCGGATACGTTGCATAAAAATTTTGGTATGGTTTTTCTGCCGGTATTTCCGCTGCAAAAGTGGCTTTCTGTTGCAGATTTTGCATCACCATTGAATTTAAAAGGGAAAACGCTGCATAAATTTACATGCTGCCGATTTAAATTCCGCACCGCAGGTCAATTTTTTACCGTTTATGCTGCAGTTTGTTTTCCGCAGCGTGGGCATGAGATTTTCTAAATCTCATCCACTTTGGTGCTACTGTAAATGCTGTGGAAATTCTTCACAGAATTCAGTTGCGGAAATTCCGCCGTGTTTACGCTACGTGGGAACCCGGCCTAAGGTTCTGATCATGGCTTCACTTAACACTACTGAATAGTAAAAGAACAGTACAGCACATGGTACTGGATTTATTACCCAGTGCCATTGTAAAGCTGTCCGACACAATCGGCGAACCTACATAGAAAACAGAAACCGTTTATTACCTGTTTTCTCTTTTTCAGCATACATAGCGCTCAGTGAATAGAGATTGCTCTCTCTATTGGACCCATAGTTAAACTGAATACTGCATGTGCCTATATTGTGTAGAATGTCTACCACCGTAACTCCGTTCTTAACACCAATTTCAAGTGGAAATGACTGTAATTATCGACCAAATGCATAACCAGTAATCTTTATTTGTGAAAAACACCAAAATTTTGAGAAAATTTACAAAAATTAGCTTTTTTCTAAGTTTAAATGTATGTGCTTGTTAAACAGATAGAAATACCACACAAAATAGTTACTAGTTAACATTTCCCATATGTCTACTTTACTTTGTTTGCGTTGTCTTTTGAACGTCATTGAATGTTATTTTTCTTGGACATTACAAGGTTTAGAACTTTAGCAGAAATTTCTCACACTTTCATGAAAATTTCAAAAGGCTTTTTTGTGAGGGACCAGTACAGTTCAGAAGTGGCTTTGATGGCCTTATAAATTAGAAAGTCTTAATAAATTACCCCATTTTAAAAACTGTGCCCCTCAAGTATTCAAAACAACATTCAGAAAGTTTCTTAACCCTTTAGAGACAAATGCAGGAGAAAAATGTGGATCATTCCAGGGGCGCTGCTGTGTGGTGGGAATAATGGGAGCGATATCCAGAGGTATTGGTAGGTTCAGTTTAATTGAACAAGTTGGCTACGCGTTTCAACGACGGACAGTCGTCTTCATCAGGCCATGTGCACAATTACAAACAACATAGTTTATATAGCATCTAAGTTCAATTAGCCATGTGTCAAAAAAACCGCCAAATCTGTAAAAGGTCAAGGTGCGATAATGACGTCACACCCGGTTTTTTTCACATTCAAAGCGCAAAACAACAAATAAATAGATACATTTTAAAATTAGCATACAATCTAAAAGGTTAAATATAAAAGAGCAATTTAAACAGACGAGAGGACAAGAGTGAGAAACAGCGATAATACATACATAAATACATTGTTAGGTAAAATATTCACCATAGTCTCATGTCATTATTATACAAATATAGAAACATACAAAAGTCGGTTAACATGGTGTGGTAAGACCAATGGGATAAGTAAATGAAATAGTAAAAGTTGATTTGACATGGGGCTACGGCAGGAATCAATGTATTGTTGGGTTACAGAGCGAGAAGCCGGGACGCGGTTTCGTTGCCAGGGCAACCAATCAAAGAGCGAAGCGACGGAACCAATGTAGTGGTCCGTGCTTGCTGCGGGTGAGATCTTGGGGCTTAAAAAGGTTAGAATGTATATTGTGCATAGATAATGTACTAGTCTTAATCAATCTTATGAAGTAACAGGGATAGATCGAAAAATTACAGCGCTCTTAAAAATGAGAAGTTCAATCTTAGGTAGTTCTATTTTAAGTAGAAATACGGAGTGTATTTTATTTCAGGCAACGAAACCGCGTCCCGGCTTCTCGCTCTGTAACCCAACAATACATTGATTCCTGCCGTAGCCCCATGTCAAATCAACTTTTACTATTTCATTTACTTATCCCATTGGTCTTACCACACCATGTTAACCGACTTTTGTATGTTTCTATATTTGTATAATAATGACATGAGACTATGGTGAATATTTTACCTAACAATGTATTTATGTATGTATTATCGCTGTTTCTCACTCTTGTCCTCTCGTCTGTTTAAATTGCTCTTTTATATTTAACCTTTTAGATTGTATGCTAATTTTAAAATGTATCTATTTATTTGTTGTTTTGCGCTTTGAATGTGAAAAAAACCGGGTGTGACGTCATTATCGCACCTTGACCTTTTACAGATTTGGCGGTTTTTTTGACACATGGCTAATTGAACTTAGATGCTATATAAACTATGTTGTTTGTAATTGTGCACATGGCCTGATGAAGACGACTGTCCGTCGTTGAAACGCGTAGCCAACTTGTTCAATTAAACTGAACCTACCAATACCTCTGGATATCGCTCCCATTATTCCCACCACACAGCAGCGCCCCTGGAATGATCCACATTTTTCTCCTGCATTTGTCTCTACTCAAGCGGTCCCTTCTGGTTACCGACTCGGATCTGGCAGCAGCACTGTGGCTTATATTTACATGCTTTAAAAACTCTTTTTCCAGGTGAGCACATTTCCTGCCGTACTGTCTCACCTTTACCAATTGATCTGCACAAGGTGGCGCCGTGTCTTTTTTCTTTTTATTTATTCTCTTAACCCTTTAGGCATTTCACAGGAAATGAGGAGAAATTTACAAATTTCATTTTTTTGCCAAAATTCATTTGTAATTCATTTTTTTTCTGTAACACAGAAGGTTTTACCAGAGAAACACAGCTCAATATTTATTGCCCAGATTCTGCAGTTTTTAGAAATATCCCACATGTGGTCCTAGTGTAATAATGGACTGAAATACCGGCCTCAGAAGCAAAGGAGTACCTAGTGGCTTTTGGGGCCTCCTTTTCTTTTTTAGAATATATTTTAGGCACCATGTCAGGTTTGAAGAGGTCTTGTGGGGCCAAAACAGTGGAACCCCCCAAAAGTGACCCCATTTTAGAAATACACCCAAGGAATTTGTCTAGGGGTATAGTTAGCATTTTGACCCCATGGTTTTTTTTGTAGAGTTTAGTGGCATTAGGCTGTGAAAATTAATATCCAAATTTTTGTCCACTAAGATGTTTGGAATTTTTTTCATTTTTCACAAGAGATAAAGGAGAAAAAGCCGCTCAACATTTGTAAAGCAATTTCTTCCGAGTACAGCAATACCCTACATGTGGTAATAAATGTTTTTTTAATTCGAAATTAATTAACCCTTTGAGGACTGATACTTTTTTTTGCCTTTTCATTTTTTCACTCCCCGTCTTCCAAGAGCCATACATTTTTGTTATTTTTCCATCAATAGTGTGGTGTGAGGGCTATTTTTTTATTTTTTTTGCAGGAGGAGTTGTAGTTTCTATTGACACCATTTAAAGTACCATATAATGTACTGGGAAACTGAAAATTAAATTAATTGGGGGCTGAAATTGGAAAAAACTGCGATTCCTCTATTGTTTTTTGGGTTTTGTTTTTACGGCTTTAACTGTGCAGTAAAAACGACAACTTAACTTTATTCTGTGTCTCAATACGATTACGATGATATAAAATTTATGTAGATTGTTTTGTATCAACACATTCTGAGAGCCATAACTTTTTTTTTTCTCGGTCTATTTGAGCGGTCTGGGGGCTTATTTTTGGTGGGACGAGCCGTAGTTTTTTGTTTTTTATTGATACCATTTCTTGGCACATACAACTTGACCAAAAAACACGATTTGGGCGTTTTAAATTCTTTCTTACGGCGTTCACCGTGCACTATAAATTACATTTTACTTTATACTGCAAGTATGATTATGGCGATACCATAGGTATAAAGTTTTTTTTGTTTTATGTTTTGCAGCGTTTGCACAATAAAATAACTTTTTTATAAAATTATTTATTTTTGTGTCACCGTATTCTAAGAGCCATAACCTTTTTTTATTTTTCATTCAAAAAAGCTGTGTAAGGACTTGTTTTTTGCGATACGAGTTGTAGTTTTTTTACTGGTACTTTGTTGGGAACATGTGACTTTCTGATATTTTTTTTATTCTATGTTTTGGGAGGGGAGTGACCAAAAAATTGTGATTCTGGCATAGTTTTTAATTTTTAATTTTTTTTTTGCGGTGTTCACCGTGCGGGAAAGATACCACTATAGTTTAGGTCGTTACAAACACGGTGATACCAAATATGTGTACTTTTTTAAGTTTACATTTTTTTCCTATAATAAAAGTCTTATAGGAAAAAAAGCAGTGTTTGCATTTTTAACGTATATTTTTTATTTTTGCACTATGATGCTAGGAGCCCGGCTCCCTGCAGTGTGTTTGGTCCAGGACTTGCGGCTGAAATACGTTCCGTCACTTACGGACGTAACATGCTCGTGTGAACCCAGCCTCACTCTGATGGAAAGCCTATCAGGACCAGCAGACCCGGAGGCCGTCGCTGCCGATGTACTACAAACCCCCTAAATGCATCGATCGCCGCATTTAAGGGATTAATTGCAGAAATCAGCAGCGATGAATCGCTGATCGGCAACAGTGGAGTGTTGGCTGTAGGGGACAGCTGGCCTCCCTGTTCCTGTTGCACACTATCACCGCAGTACCTATACGTCGTGGTGCGTGAAGTAACCTCCTGCCACCACGTACAGTTATGTCCTGGTGCGCCTAGGGGTTAAAGGGGTTGTTCACTTTGCACAATTCCTTTTTATCAGAAGACTCCTCTACTGATAAGCTGATAAAAATTGATCACTGTATTTTACTGCTGGGACCCAGAAATCGGCTAAATTCTATGTGGGTACAAGATTTTAACTTGCGGCACCACCGCAGGGGGAAACGTGGCATTACACAGTTTTCATTGAATTCAATGGGCTGTATGTTTAATATATGGACTTGTCGGGTCATCCAGAGAAAGAGATACTCTTTGTAGCCACTCTCCTCTCTGAGTGGTCCATAATAGGTATTTGAAGGGGTTTTGCAAACCAGAAAAACCCTTTTAGGCCCTGTTCACACAGAGTTTTTTGACGCGGAAACCGCATCGCAAAACTCCTCAAAAATAGCCAGAAAATTGCTGCCATTGATTTCATTGGGAGTTGGATGAGTTTTTTTTTACCGCGAGTAAAAAAAACGTGTCGCGGTAAAAAGAAGCGTCATGACCCATCTTGAGGCGGTTTCCGCCTCCAAAACCCCATTTCAATCAGTCAGAAAGAGGGAAAAAATGCCTCGACGACTGTTTTGACGAGTTTTTGTCAAACCACTGTGCAAAAACTGTCTGTAGCAGTTTTTGCAGGAGGAATTTTCCTCCTGCAAAAAACTCTGTGTGAACACAGTCTTAGGCTATGTTCACACGGAGTATTTTGCAGGAGGAATATCTGCCTCAAAATTCAGTTTGGAACTTTGAGGCCGATTTTCCTCTCCCTGCACGCCGATTTTCGCGGCGATTTTCGCTGCGTTTTTCGCCCGCGGCCATTGAGCGCCGCGGGCATAAAACACAGTGAAATACGCTTTCTCTGCCTCCCATTGAAGTCAATGGGAGGTCAGAGGCGTAAATGCCCGAAGATAGGGCATGTCGCTTCTTTTTCCCGCGAGACAGTTTTACTGCTCGCGGGAAAAAGACGCCGACGCCTCCCATTGAAATAAATGGGAGGCGTTTTAGGGCCGTTTTTTGCCGAGTTTTGCGACACGGTTTCCGCGTCAAAAAACTCGGCAAAATACTCAGTGTGAACATAGCCTTAGGCTATTGTATGAGTACGCAGAACTCCATGTACAAATACCAGTTGAACTAACTTTATAGAAACACAGATTCTCTTTAAGACTGATGACAAATTTGCAGCACCCATGACTTTTCACATTATACAAGTTCTCGCTTCATTTTGTTATTTTATGACATTGTGTTTATTTGTTGGACTACTTTCTGTCCCGACCTTGGATCTGTTTTTATGTTTTCTATTGTTTGCTGCCTCTATACAATCAAATTCAGCTTCTCTCATTCCCTGGCTTTGGCAAATAAGATCTACTGGCAGTCCTGCCACTCTATATCTCTGAGCCTTCTTCCCAGTCAATGAGCGACTATGCGTGTCAGGGACTTCTGCCCTCTTCACACTGGCCTCCTCGTGCAATGTGACAACTAAAACTGAAAAAAAGAACATCTTTATGGTTAATTTGAACTTCAAATAATTGTGTACTTCGTACTGGACTGGGATATTTGTACCTATTAATGACCAGACACAGTTTATTTTTTTTAGGAAGGGCTAGTTTATAGCTGTATTTTTGTTTATTTGTTAGGCCATCTAAATTCTTTTTGTGTCTGGCCCTTTTACTGCAGTACTTAATACAATGACAAAGAAACCCCAGTTAAGAATAGGACGTTCTTGTTGAAAGCTGAGAAAAACCCTTTAAATATCTCTAAGATGTAAGACCAAACACTAACCCTGCCCCTTATTACTTTGGTTACACCTCCTCAACCACCATTGGTCATAAGCTTGAAACCATACCGTGTTCTCTATCGGGTGCCAATACCTAGTTGTGACTTAAAGAAACTCTTTCATCACATTATAAGTGCCCTATCTCCTACATAAGGAGATCGGCGCTATACTATAGCTGACAGCAGTGATTTTTATTTAGAAAAGCGATCTATTTTTACCACGTTAGGAGCGATTTTAGCTTTATGCTAAATAGTTTCTTAATGCCCAAGTGGGGGTGTTTTTACTTTAGACCAAGTGGGCGTTGTACAGAGGAGTGTATGACGCTGACCAATCAGTGTCATACACTTCTCTCCATTCATTTAGACAGCGCATAGTGACACTAAGTTGTTTACTATGTGCTGTCTTATACTGACATATTAACGTTACTGAAGTGTTTAGACAGGGAATAGACATTCCTTCCAGCCAGGTCGAGATGTCTATTCACAATTCCTGCACTTCGTTAGCGTTTGTATGGTACTTACAGCAGAGCAAGCGTAATCTCGCTGTAACCTGTCATTTACAGCGAGATCTTGCGAGATTACGCTTGCTCTGCTGTAAGTACCACAGAAACATTAACGAAGTACAGGGATTGTGAATAGACATCCCGTCCTGGCTGGAAGGAATGTCTATTCACGGTCTAAATACTTCAGTAACGTTAATATGTCAGTATAAGACAGCACATCGTGAACAACGCAGTGTAACTATGCGCTGAGTAAATGAATGGAGAGAAGTGCATGACACTGATTGGTCAGCATCATACACTCCTCTGTACAACGCCCACTTGGTCTAAAGTAAAAACACGCCCACTTGGGCATTAAGAAACGAATTAGCATAAAGCTAAAATCGCTCCTAACGTGCTAAAAATAGATCATTTTTCTAAATAAAAAGCATTACTGTCACCTACATTACAGCGCTGATCTCCTTATGTAGGAGAGAGGGCACTTATAATGTGGTGACAGAGCCTCTTTAACTGATGCCATTAAATTATGCCAAATTCACTGTATTATCAAAGATATATTCAATTGTGCTCCCACAACATAAAATTATGCCAGGAACAGTTCCCCTAGAACAGTGATCCCCAACCACCCAGCCGCAGACCAATACCGGGCCCTGGATCATTTGGTACAGGGCCACGGTACCTGGTAGCCGTAGGGAATTCTGGGCAAAAAACAATATTTGTTTTTTGCGCAACAACTGCTATTTGTTGTGGATTTTACCTCCCCATTGAATTCAATGGGGAAAAACCGCAACAAATATGCTGCGTTTACACAAATACAATTGACATGCTGAGGAATAAAACTCTGCACCACGTGTCAATTTCTGAGCGATATTTCCGCTCACTATTCACGCAGCGTGTGGATGAGACTTGCTCTATCTCATCCACTTTGCTGCTAGTGTATTATGCTGCGGATTTTCCGCAACAAATTCCATTGCGGAAAATCCACAGCATTTACACAACGTGTGAACTAACTCTAAACCCTCCGCCCCGGCTGGTTCGTGGAAAAATTGTCTTGCAAGAAACTAATCCTTGATTAAAAAGTTTGGGGACCACTGCCCTAGAATACAAAATACAGATCTACTTTATACTTCTGTGCTGCTCTATTCTGCTGAAAGGAGCTTATGCAAGAAGCCAACCTGCATCTACTCTTATGTAACGTCTTCCTGCTGTGCCAATCTCTGCAGTCTGGTGATATGTCAGGCAGAAGTGATCTATGATTGATATCAGGACAGATACAGTGAAGGAAATAAGTATTTGATCCCTTGCTGATTTTGTAAGTTTGCCCACTGTCAAAGACATGAACAGTCTAGAATTTTTAGGATAGGTTAATTTTACCAGTGAGAGATAGATTATATATATAAAAAAAGAAAATCACATAGTCAAAATTATTATATATATTTATTTGCATTGTACACAGAGAAATAAGTATTTGATCCCTTTGGCAAACAAGACTTAATACTTGGTGGCAAAACCATTGTTGGCAAGCACAGCAGTCAGACGTTTTTTGTAGTTGATGATGAGGTTTTCACCCATGTTAGATGGAATTTTGGCCCACTTCTCTTTGCAGATCATCTGTAAATCATTAAGATTTCGAGGCTGTCGCTTGGCAACTCGGATCTTCAGCTCCCTCCATAAGTTTTCGATGGGATTAAGGTCTGGAGACTGGCTAGGCCACTCCATGACCTTAATGTGCTTCTTTTTGAGCCACTCCTTTGTTGCCTTGGCTGTATGTTTCGTGTCATTGTCATGCTGTAAGACCCAGCCACAAGCCATTTTTAATGTCCTGGTGGAGGGAAGGAGGTTGTCACTCCAGGATTTGACGGTACATGGCTCCATCCATTCTCCCATTGATGCGGTGAAGTAGTCCTGTGCCCTTAGCAGAGAAACACCCCCAAACATAATGTTTCCACCTCCATGCTTGACAGTGGGGATGGTGTTCTTTGGGTCATAGGCAGCATTTCTCATCCTCCAAACACGGCGAGTTGAGTTAATGCCAAAGAGCTCAATTTTAGTCTCCTCTGACCACAGCACCTTCTCCTAATCACTCTCAGAATCATCCAGATATTCATTTGCAAACTTCAGACGGGCCTGTACATGTGCCTTCTTGAGCAGGGGGACCTTGCGGGCACTGCAGGATTTTAATCCATTACGGCGTAATGTGTTACCAATGGTTTTCTTGGTGACTGTGGTCCCAGCTGCCTTGAGATCATTAACAAGTTCCCCCCCGTGTAGTTTTCGGCTGAGCTCTCACCTTCCTCAGGATCAAGGATACCCCACGAGGTGAGATTTTGCATGGAGCCCCAGATCGATGTCGATTGACAGTCATTTTGTATGTCTTCTATTTTCTTACTATTGCACCAACAGTTGTCTCCTTCTCACCCAGTGTCTTACTTATGGTTTTGTAGCCCATTCCAGCCTTGTGCAGGTCTATGATCTTGTCCCTGACATCCTTAGAAAGCTCTTTGGTCTTGCCCATGTTGTAGAGATTAGAGTCAGACTGATTCATTGAGTCTGTGGACAGGAGTCTTTTATACAGGTGACCATGTAAGACAGCTGTCTTTAATGCAGGCACCAAGTTGATTTGGAGCGTGTAACTGGTCTGGAGGAGGCTGAACTCTTAATGGTTGGTAAGGGATCAAATACTTATTTCTCTGTGCACAATGCAAATAAATATATATAATTTTGACAATGTGATTTTCTGTTTTTTTTTTTAAATATAATCTATCTCTCACTGGTAAAATTAACCTAGCCTAAAAATTCTAGACTGTTCATGACTTTGACAGTGGGCAAACTTACAAAATCAGCAAGGGATCAAATACTTATTTCCTTCACTGTATATTGATTGCCAGTGCTGCAAATCAAAGACACTTGGTAGGTATAGGATTGGGGAGTCAGGAGTTACAACCAACAAGTCAAAGGGGAAATATAATAAAATATACGGTTAGTATAGAAGATCATATATTGTTTGTCACATACTTATCTAGTTTTATATTATACTTTACAGTGAAAGTAAAATAATTAAAACAAAAATGGAGCCATGACAGATACAATGCATTCAGAAATCTTCAGATCATTTAACCCCTTAGTGACCAGCCCATTTTAGGCCCTAATGACCAAGCTATTTTATTCGTTTTTCTATCGCATTCAAAGAGCTATAACTTTTTTATTTTTTCGTCTACATAGCTGTATGAGGACTTGTTTTTTGCGGGATTAGTTGTGCTTTTTAATAGCACCATTTTTGGGTACATATAATTTTTATATTAACTTTTATTAACCTTTTTGTGGGGGATTATAAAAAAAACCTGAAATTCTGCCATTGTTCTATGCGTTTTTAAATTGACGCCGTTCACTGTGCGGCGTAAATAACATGTTACCTTTATTCTACGGTTCGGTACGATTACGGCGATACCACATATGTAGAGGTTTTTTTTGTTTTACGACTTTTGCACAATAAAAACACTTTTGAACTAAAATTATTTGTTTTTGTATCGTCGCTTTCCAAGAGCCGTAATTTTTTTATTTTTCCATCAATGTAGTGATTTTTTGGGCTTCTTTTCTGTGGGACGAGACGTAGTTTTGAATGGTACTGTTTTGGGGTGCATGGGACTTATTGATTCATTTTTATTATGACTTTTTTGGGGGGCAATGGAAAAAAAATTTCAATTTCGCCATAGTTTTTACGGTGTTCACCTTGCAGTTTAAATTACATATTAACTTTATTAATGGAGTCATTACGGTCGCGGCGATACCACATATGTGTACTTTTTTTTTTTTTACACTTTTACTAAATAAAACCACTTTTTATGGAAAAAAATGGTTTTTATTTATTTTTTTACTGTACTTTTTATTAATAATCTTTATTTCACTTTGATGACTTATTTTATTAGTCCCACTAGGGGACTTTACTGTGCGATATTCCGATCGCTGCTGTATTCCGATCGCTGCTGTAATGCTGCTGTATTCCGATCGCTGCTGTAATGCTCTGGTATACTTCGTATACCAGAGCATTATTGCCTGTCAGTGTAAATCTAACAGGCATATGTCCAGGGCAGACTTCGGGGCTTTTATCAAGCCCCCGGCTGCCATGACAGCCCATCGGAGACCCGCGATTGCATTCGCGGGCCGCCGATGGGTGACAGAGGGAGCTCTCTCCCTCTGTAAACAAAGTTAAATGCCGCGGTCGCTATTGACGGCGGCATTTAACGGGTTAAACGGTCGCGATCGAAGTAAACTTCGATCGCGGGCGTTGGAGCAGGAGCTCAGCTGTCATCAGACAGCAGAGCCCCGGCTCCTGGCTGCACGGGAGACCAGCACAGGACTTAGGCTAGGCGAACGTAAAAAGGCGTCAGCCTAGCCTAAGGCCCCTTAGTGACCGACGTAAAAAGGCATATTGGTGGTCACTAAGGGGTTAACTTTTTCAGATTTTGTTATGTGTAGGTCTTGTGCTAAAACAAAAAGAAAAAAAATCTTTTTCCCCATCATTCTGCACTCAATACCCCATAATGACAAAGTGAAAACAGAATGTTATTAATCTTTTCTAAGTTTTTGAAAAGGAAAAAATTAAATATTGCATTGACCTAAGTATTCCGACCCTTTAGGCTGGATTCACACGAGCATTATCGGTCCGTAAAGGTCGGAACGTATTTCGGCTGCAAGTCTCAGACCGTACACACTGCAGGGAGCCGGGCTCCTAGCATCATAGTTATGTACGACGCTAGGAGTCCCTGCCTCTCTGCAGGACAACTGTCCCGTACTGTAATCATGTTTTCAGTACGGGACAGTAGTTCCACGGAGAGGCAGGGACTCCTAGCGTCGTACATAACTATGATGCTAGGAGCCCGGCTCCCTGCTGTGTGTTCAGTCCGGGACTTGCGGCCGAAATACGTTCCATCCTTTACAGACCGAACATGCTCGTGTGAATCCAGCCTAATTCAGTACTTATTTGAAACACCTTCAGCAGGTGTTGTGGCATCAATCCCAAGTAGACAGGAGACTGTTGTCGCTGCCAAAGGTGTTTCAACTAAGTACTAAATATAGGGTCTGAATACTTCTGTCAATGCAAGATTACTAACATTCTGTTTTCACTTTGTCATTATGGGGTATTGAGTGCAAAATGATGAGGAAAAACAGTTTTATTAATTTTAGCACAAGGCCTCAACATAACAAAATGTGAAAAAATTGAAAGGGTCTGAAGACTTCACAAATGCATTGTATGCCAGATACATCTTTAAAGGGGTTTTCCGGAAGTAAAAAATTACTTTTAATTAAACTAAACAATGGAAAACATTTAACTTTGTAATGTACTTACGTTTGATTAGCTGGATGTATAGTCGTATCCCCTCTTCCGTCACGTGACCGCTTGTCCATGTAAAATTTGCACTTCCTGTGCATACCCTTCCATTCGCGCCTAACTTCCGGTTTGCGGTTTCCGGTTTTCACATTGTACGGTTATGTCATAAATGACGTAACTGTACCACGTGTTTTCCCCATCTGCTTGGAGCATGCGTGGTTGACACTACCACGCATGCTCTGTTAAATTATATGGCTGCGTCTTCAGCAGCCGTGTGTTTCATTTCGCATGCGCAAGTTTTAATATGTTGTGGAGACGGTGTGTACTGTGACGGCCGTGTCTGCCGTCGCTCGCTCTCGCCTTCTCCTCCTCACAGTCCGAAGCGCATGTGAGGAGGAGGAGGGTGTTTATTTGCTCACTGTAGGAGCGGAATCCCCAAGCCCGGGATTGGGGATTCCGCTCCAGGAGAAGTCACAGACTTCACTGTGTCCATATATGGACACAGTAACTTCTGAAGCGGAATCACCGGCGAATTGGCCGGGGATTCCGCTCCAGGAAAAGTCACTGACTTCACTGTGTCCATATATGGACAGTGACGTCAGGGACTTCTGAAGCGGAATCCCCGCCGATGTGGCCGGGGATTCCGCTCCAGGAGAAGTACCTCACTTCACTGTTCATATATGGACAGTGAAGTGAGGGATTTCTCCAGAGCCGTCCCCTACAGGAAAGTAGGGGGGGGGGTGGCACTACCTACAAGGGAGGCTGTGTGGCACTGCCTACAGGGGGGCTGTGTGGCACTGCCTACAGGGGGGCTGTGTGGCACTACCTACAGGGGGGCTGTGTGGCACTACCTACAGGGGGGCTGTGTGGCACTACCTACAGGGGGGCTGTGTGGCACTACCTACAGGGGGGCTGTGTGGCACTACCTACAGGGGGGCTGTGTGGCACTACCTACAGGGGGGCTGTGTGGCCCTACCTACAGGGGGCTATGTGGCATTACCTACAGGGGGGGCTATGTGGCATTACCTACAGGGGGCTGTGTGGCATTACTTACAGGGGGCTGTGTGGCATTACTTACAGGGGGCTGTGTGGCACTGCCTACAAGGGGGCTGTGTGGCATTGCCTACAGGGGGGCTGTGTGGCATTGCCTACAGGGGGGCTGTGTGGCATTGCCTACAGGGGGGCTGTGTGGCATTGCCTACAGGGGGGCTGTGTGGCATTACCTACAGGGGGGCTGTGTGGCATTACCTACAGGGGGGCTGTGTGGCATTACCTACAGGGGGGCTGTGTGGCATTACCTACAGGGGGTCTGTGTGGCATTACCTACAGGGGTCTGTGTGGCATTACCTACAGGGGGTCTGTGTGGCATTACCTACAGGGGGGCTGTGTGGCATTACCTACAGGGGGGCTGTGTGGCATTACCTACAGGGGGCTGTGTGGCATTACCTACAGGGGGCTGTGGCAGTATCTATAGAAGGTAGTGTGTGGCATTATCTACAGAGGGCAGTGTGTGGCAGAAAATTGACAAATGAAATTCATTCGTTTTTAAAACGGACAAGGAAAAAAACTGGTGCAAAACGGGTTAAAAACGGAAGCATGGCCCGGAACGGAACAGATGCAAAACGGCCGAGAAAACGGACCAAAACCGCCGTTTTTTATAGGCCGACACTCAGACCCTCTCGTGTGAATAGAGCCTAAAGGTAGTTGATGACGCGCCGTATCTTTACACAGTCGAAAGTGCTGTCTTAGCAAAGACACGGAGCGTCATGAATCACAGAACACTCCCCCTCCTCTGACAATCTCGTCGTCCACACCTTCTCATCCTTCCTTCTTCACACTTGTAGTTCCCGCACTGTGTATGTATGTATGTATGTATGTGTGTGTGTATGTGTGTATATATATATATGTGTGTGTGTGTGTATGTGTATATATATAATTTGTATGTGTTCATATATGTGTGTGTGTGTGTATGTGTATATATATATATATATATGTGTGTGTGTGTGTGTGTATGTGTATATATATAATTTGTATGTGTTCATATATGTGTGTGTGTGTGTGTGTGTGTGTGTGTGTGTATGTATGTATATATATATATATATATATATATATATATACACACACACATACACAAAATTGTATATATAAAAATATATATAAATAGTGAGACACACTAAAGCCTCATGCACACGACCGTAGCCATGTGCACGGCCGTTATCTTCGGGTCGGCCAGCCCCGGAGTGTCACCCGCGAGCCACCCGCAAATCGCGGGCCGTGCACATGGCCGCTTCCATTATTTTCTATGAGCCTGGACCGCAGAACACGGCCGTACTAAGAAATGTCCGTTCTTTCCGTGGTCCACGGTCCTGGGCCATGCACGGACCTTGGAAACCATGGTCTTTTGCATGGGCCCATAGAAGTGAATGGGGCCGCAATTCTCTCGTGGATTTTCGGGGGAATTGCGCCCACAAAAGCACGTTAGTGTGTATGGGGCCTTACATACATTTATAGTAAATTATGTAAAAAAAAGAAACGTTTTACCATTGTTTGGAGTAGTGTTTGGTGTTTGCTTCACTGTAAGGCCCTGTTCACACAGAGTTATTTGCAGGCAGAAAATTCTGCCTCAAAATTTCGCTTGAATTTTCAGGCAGATTTTGATCTGCCTACACGCCGTTTGCCACGATTTTCGCCCGCGGGCATTGAGCGCAACGGGCAAAAACGATGCGAAAAACGCTTTCTCTGCCTCCCATAGATGTCAGAGGGAGGTCAGAGGAGTAAACGCCCGAAGATAGGGCATGTCGCTTCTTTTTCCCTCAATGGCCGAGGGCAAAAAACGTAGCAAACGGCGTGCAGGCAGGTCAAAATCTGCCTCCAAATTCAAGACAGAATCTTGATGCAGAATTTTCTGCCAGCAAAAAAACTCAGTGTGAACAGGGCCTAATACAGGATATATTGGAACAGATCCAGCAGCAGGTGAGGTAAATGTGCTGACTGGATTGTGTGTACCAAGATGTCTGACTTAGGTGGAGTGGGCAGACTTAGGGCATGTTCACACGGCCTATTTTCGTCCGTTTTTCGGGCCGTAAACTCCCGAAAAAAACGAAGCAGAACGCCTCCAAACATCTGCCCATTGATTTCAATGGGAAAACGGCGTTCTGTTCCGAAGGAGCGTTTTTTAATGTGTTTTTTTTACGCATAAAAAAACGACAGCGAAAAAGAAGTGCAGGAAACCTCTTGAGACGTTTTTGGAGCCGTTTTCCATAGACTGTAGTGAAAAAAGCTCCAAAAACGGGCGTAAAAAACGCAGCGAAAATCGCGATTTGCACAAAAAACGTCTGAAAATCAGGAGCTGTTTTCTCTTGAAAACAGCTCCGTATTTTGAGACGTCTTTGCCTGTGAACATTTATCAGGCTGTGGAAGGGGCGGGGGAGGGAGACGGGTGCCTGGACTTAGATCAGGGATAGATGGAGGCACAAAGGATAATGATGATTATTACTGTGTAAGGGCTTATTTAGACGAACGTGTAATACGTCTGTGCAACGCGCGTGATTTTCACGCGCCTTGCACGGAACTATATTAGTCTATGGGGCCGTGCAGACTGTCTGTGAGTTTCCCGCAGCGTGTGTCCGCAGCGTAAAACTCACGACATGTCCGATATTTGTGTGTTGTTCGCGCATCACGCACCCATTGAAGTCAATGGGTGCATGAAAATCACGCGCAGCACACGGAAGCACCTCCGTAGTACGCGCGTGATTCGCGCAACAGCAGTAAAAAGTATGAATGAAAACAGAAAAGCACCATGTGCTTTTCTATTTATAAACAGTGTCATAATGATGGCGGCTGCGCGAAAACCACGCAGCCGCGCATCATACGGGGCTGACACACGGAGCTGTTATGTACCTTTTGCGCGCACAAAACGACGCATTTTTTGCGCAAACAAAAGGCACACGCTGGTGTAATCCGGCCTCAGACCGTGTGCAGGGAGGGAGCCGTCTGCCTGTTATTTGTAATTAGAGGAAGGACCTGTGACCATAGAGGGGCGTGGCAGTATGCAAATAGCTGAGGTGCTTTGGAAGAAGGGGGAGGATGCAACTGTCTCCTCAGATGCAGCCGGGGATCATGGGTATAGTGGGTTACAAGACAGGAAACAGCCAGTAAGGGATGTAAACAAACAGCAAGGGATGTAAACAAACAGAAAAAGCAGCAGTGATGATGGAAATCAAACAGAAACTGGTTAAAAGTTTAATAGGGGGTATTAGGGAAGGCAAATCAAGGCTGGGGGACAATTTTTAGAATTTTTTTTTTTCCTAAACAACCCCTTTAAGTGGATACTGTCAAATCCTGATGGACCTCATTGTCTTTAATGGGGTCCAACAGGTTTCTGTTGAGGTTACAGTATGTTTGATGGCAAGAATAGTGTTGCAGACTATGCTATCGTTTCTATAAAAATACTGGATAATCAGGGGGAAACCTCGAGGGAACCCCATTGACGCTAGTGTGAACAGAGCCTAAGAAACATTTTTATTACTAATACTTAAATGTAAAAAAAAAAACTATATACGTCTCATGTACACATATACACAAGAAAAATTCTCGTACAGACATATGTAAGTCCAAAATTGTTTAATTGTTGCACAAATGGAATACCCTCCTAAAGACGTATATACAAAAAACATACAATTAAAACATACTTAAAATCAGACCTTCCAAGACGGTCCATACACCACCATAGCCAATATATTACAATTATACACAATGCAATTAGGTAATTACTACCTCAGAGTAAAAGTTGAGAATTACAAACTAATATACAGTTCTATGATGTCAGTAACCCACTGTTCGCAAGTGCAAGCATATCACTGTTGTTGTGTTAGTTGTCATGCATCATTATAAAACATAATAACATAGTTGCATCTCATTTACCTGAGGCTGGCATGGTTGCTGTTAGACAGTCTCAGAGAAAAAACACCTCGACGCACGTTTCACACCCTTCGTCAGGAGGTGATGCTAGTGTGCAGGACTATGGTATAAGTACTATACCTGTATATTGGTAGCCAATGGCGCATGACGGTTAATTAGGTCCTCCCACGTGTGTCTTCCGCGTCAGGAGCGTTCCGTACAGAGATGGATTCCCCCATCTCTACACTTCCGCCCTCACAATGGCAACTTCCGGCACAACGTGTGGAGGGCCAATCAAGCGCATGCGCACACTACCCTATGTGTCAAGTCATCTGGCGATTATAGATAAGCCATTCAGACTGTTTATACTGTGTTTTTACGGGGAGATTTAAATATCCATAACATCCGCCAACAACCATCAGTGCCATATTATAGTAGTGAGAATAAAAGTCCTCACACCTTAAGTTGAGATGCACAAAAGTACAATTGTAACTGTTCCCTGAAATGTGCGGTACGCGGGGTACCAGCAATGTAGGACCGGGAGAGGGAGACCACCACCGTGCACAACACAGGCGGTGTAAATCCCCCACCCTGACCCCCACAGCAGCAACCACGCGACCCACAAGTCATAAATATATATACATAGTATTTGAGACATTCTATAGGACTATATACATCCGAACACCGCGCGCACAGGTGACGGGAGGACTGGCAGGGAAGACAACACCCCCAGAGCTCTGCCCCGGGGGTGAGTGTCCCCCGCCCGGATCCCCGCACCGCACTCCCCGAGCCCTACAATGGCGCGGGACAACCCATTTTTTTTTTTGTCAGATAATCTTTATTTATACCATTTTTTTTTTTTTATAACACAAAAGGTTTTACCAGAGAAACGCAACTCAATACGTATTGCCCAGATTCTGCAGTTTTGAGAAATATCCCACATGTGGCCCTAGTGCGGTAATGGACTGAAGCACCGGCCTCCGAAGCAAAGGAGCATCTAGTGGATTTTGAGCCCTCCTTTTTATTAGGCACCATGTCTGGTTTGAAGAGGTCTTGTGGTGCCAAAACAGCGGAAACCCCCCAAAAGTGAACCCATTTTGGAAACTAGACCCCTTGAGGAATTCATTGTAGTTTTCTTGGGGTGCATGCGACTTTTTTTGATCAGTTTTTTTATTCTATTTTTAAGTGGCGTGGTGACTAAAAAACAGCAATTTTACTATTGTTTTTTTATTCAGTTTTTTTTACAGCGTTCACCGTGCGCTATAAATGACATATTCACTTTATTCTGCGGGGCGATACGATTACGGTGATACCAGATGTGTATAGGTTTTTTTTTATGTCTTATGGCGTTTGCACAATAAAATACGTTTAATCCTTTACTTTTTGTGTTACCTTATTCTAAGAGCCATAACTTTTTTATTTTTCCATCAATAAAGCCATGCGAGGACTTTTTTTTTTTGCGTAACGAACTGTAGTTTCAATCAGTACCATTTTTAGGTACATGCGACTTTTTGATCTCTTTTTATTCCATTTTTTGGGAGGTGAAGTGACCAAACAATTGTGATTCTGGTACGGTTTATTATTATTTTCTTTTACGGCGTTCACCGCGCGGGATAAATAACGAAATAATTTTGTAGTTCAGGCAGTTACGGACGCGGCGATACCAATTATGTATAGTTTATTTGTTTGTTTATATATTTTTATTAATAATAAAGGACTGATAAGGGAAAAGGGGGATTTTTACTTTTATTACTTTTAAAACTTTTATTTTCTTATTTTTTACACATCTTTTTTTAACTTTTTTTTAACTTTATTACTTTGTCCCACTAGGGGACTTGAGGGCAGGAGGCCCTGATCGCTATTCTAATACACTGTATTACATGCAGTGTATCAGAGCTGTCAGCTACTCACTGACAGCAAGCATAGTGGGTCCTGACTTTGTCAGGACCCACTAGGCTTCCGTCGATGGCATAGCCGGACGCCATTGTTTGGTGTCCGGTTGCCATAGTCACGATCGCCGGCCGCTATCGTGTAGCAGGCCGGCGATTTGTAGCTTAACGCCTAAAAAGACGCGATCTCTATTGAACGCGGCTTTTAAGGGGTTAATCAGCGGGGACACAGCGATTGGTCCCCGCTGTAGGAGTCGCTGCAGCTGCTGTACGAGACAGCAGCTGTCACATCTCCTGTATGTGTCGGGAGGACGGCCGAAATGGCCGTTACTCCCGTGACGCACTATTCCGTGATGGAGCGCGAACAGGGCAGTTTCCATGACGGAATAGTACGTCACTGAGCGTTAAGGGGTTAATTGTATGTTTTTTGTATATACGTCTTTGGGAGGGTATTCCATTTGTGGAACAATAAAACTATTTTGGACTTACATATGTCTGTACGAGAATTTTTCTTGTGTATATGAGACGTATATAGGTTTTCTAATTGTAGATTATGTCTTATGGTTATAGTGCTGCCCAAGGGGTATCATAGGTGCTAATGCTTAAATGTAGTAGCACTCAGTGACTCTAACATTAAGCTGTAAATTATTATGAATCGTTGCTATTTTAATAGCTGTTTTTTATTGTTTTTGGTTTTTTTAAGCTTCTTTTACATTTTGCATTTTTTTCTGCCACTACAAATCAGCTAGAATGATTACTCTCTATAGGATTTGACCCCATTTTCTTACTTCCATATTTCAGTGCTGGTTAATTTAGCCTGTGTCTAAATCTTATAGCTTACTATTCTTTTATATGCCTGGAGCTTTGTTTATGTCCGGGTGTGCTCCTGTTCAGACTTTCCACCGCAGTAGATATGATTTGCAAATTGTTCCTTTAAACTAAAGGCATCTGGTTTGCTGGGCAGTAAAATCAATTATTACTATTAATGTCACAGGCCTGCCGGAGTCGTCCAGACCATGGCAATGTGTTATAGCCATTACTGCCGAATACACGTTTCTCCTCTTAAAATAATAAAACGTGCCACTTATAAAAGTTTTTAGCTGTAGGGTAAATTTTCTGCTCCTCTAGGTTTTGGCTGTGTATGCATATAGTACATCTTGACTGCTGAAGTATTGGCTTATCTTATGACGCATAGATAGCTTCTACAGCCTTCTTGTGCAATATGTATTCTTGAATGTTACGAAGAAGTTCATCCAATTTTTGTATTTGAAACCTAGTGAATCTGACGTGGATAGCTTAGAGCCTGAACAGCTAAATGTAATATTTAGGTATGGATGCTTTGCGAGATTTTTAGCTTAAAATGCTACATTACCCGTGAAAACATTATACTGTGGTCGCATAAACTTTGCCATGCTTGAATAAAAAAAGCACAGGAATTACATTTATCTTAAGGAAAAAATATCCTTTTTAAAAATCTAAATATTTGTGGACTTGTGGACTTAAATAAGTATTCCAACCAATAACATTTCTCACCTATCCATGGTATAAGTGAAAAATGTATATTGTACAGAATGCAGGCATTTAAGAAGAGTCCCAGGCTCCATGATTAAAGCAGTCTTCATTTTTCCATATGCTCTGGCATATCATCACCAATCATGGATTAATTTGTGCATTTATTCACTTTTTCTGAGGCTATGTTCATGGTTTTTCTGCAGGTGTCAGCTGTATTACACAGCTGACACCCGCCAAGTGTATCCCCCATGCTGTACATTTACGGTGCTTTGGGCTAACCACATACCACTATCGCCGTAAATGTAGCTTAGATGTCACCAAGGGGTTAAAGCACCCAGGCCCCATTACAAAATCTTTAACAAGGTTCCCACTTGCCATTTATAATACTGGTGTCTTCTAAGGTGGCATAGGGGTCTCTGGGCCATCTAAGACATAAGGGCCCGAGTTTGACTGCTATTTCTGTACCCCCTATAGCAAGGATCTCAAGCAGGCGGCCCGCGGGCCACATGCGGCCCCTGGGGCTGTCATCTGCGGCCCACGGGACACAGAGCTGCTAGTATCGGCTCTGCTCCGAGACTCTGGAATTACCTGACATCGCTGTCCACATATGAACAGCGATGTCTGGGACTTCCCAAGTGCCAGAGTCCCGTGCAGAGCGCTAGCATAGGCTCTGCTCCGGGACTCTGGAATTCCTTGACATCTCTGTCCATATATGAACAGTGTGTTCGGGTCTTCCCCAGAGTGGAGTCCCGGGCAGAGTGCTAGTATCGGCTCTGCTCTGGGAATCTGTCCATACATCAACAATGATGTCAGGGGCTTCCCCAGAGCAGGAGTCCCAGTGTTGTCAGGAGCACAGCTGGAATCCCAGGCAGAGTGCTAGAAGCGGCTCTGCTCCGGATCTCCAGCTCTGGGCAAGACCCTGACAGCACTGTGGCAGCACCTGTGGAGGGCACTGTGGCAGCACCTGTGGAGGGCACTGTGGCAGCACCAGTGGAGGGCACTGTGGCAGCACCTGTGGAGGGCACTGTGGCAGCACCTGTGGAGGGCACTGTGGCAGCACCTGTGGAGGGCACTGTGGCAGCACCTGTGGAGGGCACTGTGGCAGCACCTGTGGAGGGCACTGTGGCAGCACCTGTGGAGGGCACTGTGGCAGCACCTGTGGAGGGCACTGTGGCAGCACCTGTGGAGGGCACTGTGGCAGCACCTGCGGAGGGCACTGTGGCATTATCTAGGGGTGTGTAGCATTATCCACAGAGGGCACTGTGGCACTATCTAGGGGTGTGTTGCATTATCCACAGAGGGCACTGTGGCACTATCTAGGGGTGTGTTGCATTATCCACAGAGAGCACTGTTGCACTATCTAAAAAGGGGCTGCCCAATCTTGACATGTGTATATGCCAAACACTGCTAACTGAGCCGCCGGACTGCATTTAGCGACACTTAAACTGGAAAACTGGATTGTTGAAATAAGCATGTGGAGAAATATCTAAAATTTTAAACCTAGCGGTATTATTATAGTAATGTAATGTAGTATTATAGTATTGTAGTATTATAGTAATGTAGTATTATTATAGCAGTTCAAATAACTAATTGATTAACAATAATTTTGTATTGTATCAAATTTGAAAGTAATGCGGCCCGTCAACTTCCCATTTTTTCAATATGTGGCCCACTTACCCCTGAACGGCCATACTGATAAATTATCTGAGTATATATGTCTAGTTCAAAGAGAATTTTGCCTGACTGGTCGTGTACTCCCTCACACGGTATTATATACAATACAGTGAGGAGGTATAGCAAATGTAGATGAGATAGATTTTAGGTTGTGTCTCTTTAAAATAGTGAAAATTATTTCCTGTCTTAAAATGTATTTGTTCCTTGATTTTAATGGAAAGCTGGTATCCAGAACTTCAGTTAAAGTGTGTCCAGTGACTCCGCTATTAGTAGTATATTTCCAAGGCGGACACATACAGCAGAGGGGCCCCTGTACTAAAACAGTATATGAACTCCTTACTCTCCTACAGCTCATCACAGAGCTCCTTATGTTTCTAAACCCGTCAGATTTCTCTGCTGGATTGTAATGTACTATTGACTGTGAGCAAAGAACTTAATTATTGCAAGCTAATAGATAGTAGAAATCACTTTTTTCTTTAAAGGCTGTAGTTGACCACCTTACTTACAGGGCCCTTGGGCAGCTGCACATGTTGTACAAATGCAGGACCGGCGTTAGGGGGGGGAAACTGGGCAATTGCCCAGGGCCCCCATCCTTCGAGGGCCCCCTGCCCAGTGGCGTACCTACCACTATAGCAGCCATAGCGGCCCGCGGCATGAGGGGGCTCATGCCGCCCAGCACATAACATTTATGGGGCGAGGGACACGGGGGCCCACAATGATAGCGACTGCCACATTCAATTGTATCTGCATCCTCAGGAGGCTGATACAATTGAATACTATGGCGGAGCAGCTCCCTGCTTCACCATTCACTAGGCTTCAGGCCACATTAGGCCTGCAGCTTATAAGATGCTGGGATAGAATCCCTGTACAGGCCAGCGTGATGACGTGACTTTATTATGCCGGCCTACGCAAGGGTCCCGTCTCGGCGTCCCAAGGCTGTGGAGCAGCTCCATCCATCGTGACAATGGGACTAGGTGACTACAATTTTTTTGTGGGGCCGTGTAGCACTATTTACAAGGGAGGGGGCTGTGTAGCATGATCTACAAGGGGGGGCTGTGTAGCATGATCTACAAGGGGGGGCTGTGTAGCATGATCTACAAGGGGGGGCTGTGTAGCATGATCTACAAGGGGGGCTGTGTAGCATGATCTACAAGGGGGGGAACTGTGTGGCAGGATCTACAAGGGGGGGAACTGTGTGGCAGGATCTACAAGGGGGGGAACTGTGTGGCAGGATCTACAAGGGGGGGAACTGTGTGGCAGGATCTACAAGGGGGAACTGTGTGGCAGGATCTACAAGGGGGAACTGTGTGGCAGGATCTATAAGGGGGGAACTGTGTGGCAGGATCTACATGGGGGGAACTGTGTGGCAGGATCTATAAGGGGAGACTTTGTGGCAGCATCTACAAGGGTGGATGTGTGTGGCAGGATATGCAAGGGGGGCTGTGTGGCACGATTTACAAGGGGGACTGTGTGGTGCTATGTGCAGGAGACACTGGTGCTATCTACATTGGCACTGTGACACAATCAACAGGGGGTAAAAACAGGGCATTATTACTGTGTGAGGGCACAAAGAGGGCACTTTTATTGTGTCACTAAGGGATCATTATTACCATCTGGGGCATTGTGGATTACAAGTTTGTTCAAAGGATGGGTTATAGGTGGGGAGGGTGCCAGGAAAGTGAGAAACCAACATGTCTGTGTCAAATTCTGCAGAGAAGAGTCATGGCTGGAATAAGTCGTCACAGTCGTCTGGGCCGGATGGAGGAAAAAAAGGGAAAGTGAACGACTCTAATCAGAGAAAACCACCTGTGAGTCACTGGATATAAATGTGCTGTAATCACTTACATGGTCTGCACAGCTCCTGTGTTTAAAGGGTAAATAAACTTTCAGAAAACTTCTGATATGTCAAAGTGACATGTAAGTGCTCAGACCCCCACAGGTCAAAACTCCTGACATGTCACTATCACATGTCAGAAGTTTTCTGAAAGTTTAGTTACCCTGTAATTGGCATCTACCACTATATGGTCACTATATGGTGGTAATATTGGTCTTTGTAAAGTGGGTTTTATTCAGTAACAGTATGGGGGGGTATTATTCAGTCACTTTGCGGTTATTCAGTAACAGTATGCTGGTGTTATTCAGTCACTATGTGGTTATGCTGTGGCAGTATTATTCAGTAACCGTATGGGGGTATTATTCAGTAACAGTATGGGGTATTATTCAGACACTATGTGGTTATGCTGTGGCAGTATTATTCAGTAACAGTATGGGGTATTCAGTCACTATGTGGTTATGGTGTGGTGGTATTATTCAGTAACAGTATGGGGGTATAATTCAGTCACTATGTGGAGGTATTATTTGAACCTTATATTGTGTTATTATTGGTCTTATAGTGAGTTGTGTTCAGTAACCGTATGGGGGTATTATTTAATCTGGTATAGCGTTTTGATTTAATAACTGTATATGTATATAGATAATTTTTTTGTGTGGGAGGGGACATATGCATTGGGGCTTGCAACACTATTGGACGCGTTCGAAATCAGCGATTCAGTTCTCTGCACACAGAGTTCTGAATTGACTGCATTAATGATACAATAATTCAGCATCTTTAGCAACTTTTCCCAGGGCAACACTTTGTCTAAAACCGGCTCTGTACATATGGTATGCTCACACTTAGTAAATTCCATGGTCTCTCCAGATAATATTGGAAAATCCCTATTATTTTAGTACATTTTTTTTCTCGTTATTTCCACTATTCTTAGCAGAGATGAGCGTTGCATATACTGTATTTATTTATTGCGCAACTACTCAGTTGCCTTAGTTTTATAATAAGAAACCAGTGATTAAGCAAAGTTGCTTATTGTTTACAAGAAGTCCACCCCCAAAGTATCTGCAGTTTTATCCCTATGTCATTCTTCTACAGAGGTTCATGGTAAAGTTTTGTAATCTAAGTAGTGGATTACAGAGCTGCAGGATTACAATTACATTTATGAAGGTAAATACAGATCACAATAAGAGGCAGCCTATTTATGGAGGCCCCATTGATTTCTATTGGTAGAGTACTACAGGGATGCAGACACCTAGAGATAGAGAATGTTCTGTATATTTTCAAATATGGACATAAACAGGGCAATGTGAACAGCGTCACTGACTAGACCTTAAAAATACGGTAGTGAAATCCGCTTATGTGAATGATGCCTTTAGCAGTCAATATAAGTAAATTCTTAAGACTTTTTATACACAACCATATATATATATATATATATATATATATATATATATAAAATATGGTACCCGCACTTTGAACAGATGTGCAAACTTTGTTTTTGTGTGTTTGTTTTGACATTCAGTACGGGTGTGGGATTTGTTCCAGATGAGATTTGTATGGGTAAGAAAACAAACATAGAGCGTTTTATTTTTTTTGCCATTGATACACCTGTAGATAAAGTAAGCAATATAGTAGTACCCATACGGGAGTTCCTTATAAATCTTTATCCACGGTATACTGTGATATCAATGACTTTTATGGGGGTAGGAGGATCATTACAGCATCTGATGTAGCATGCCACAATTTATTTCCAAACAGTAGCACACAAACTGTCTATAAAATACAGCGTTAACCCTTGGTATGGACGCCCCCATCTAATAACAATGCCGTATTATTGACAGAGGTTAGCTTCTGGGCCCCAAGCAAAATCTATATGGGTAAGTTCACAAGTTGCCTAAATACTGCAGATTTTGCGGAACATATTTAGTTGCGGAAAATCTGCAGAATGATACAGTAGCAGGAGAGTGGATTAGATTTGAAGAAATCTCATCCACACGCTGCGTAAATGATAAGCGTAAAAAAAACCACTCCCGAATTGACCTGCGGTGCATTTATTTAAATACGCACATGTCAACTGTATCTGCGTAATCGCTGCTTTTTTGGTTGCCAGTTTTCCCCATTGAATTCAATGGGGAGGTAAAACCCGCAACAAATAGCAGATGTTGCGATTTTTGAGGTGGAAAACCTGCGATTCCACCGCAAAAAACGCAACTCCGAAAAGAAAAACCTCTTACCGAGGAATTCTGTGCTTCTTCGACCAGGCTGGCCTCATGGGATGACGATTCATCCCATGTGACCGCTGCAGCAGTCACATGGGATGAAACGTCCTCTCAGGAGGCCAGTCTGCAGAACGTTAGAGGGCAAGTATTGGCTATTTTTTCTTTTTTTCACTTCTGTTTTTCGTAAGCAGAAGTTCTGGCCAAAAAACTGCACCACAATTCTGTGTGGTTTTTCAGCCAAAATTCCAGAGTGGATACTCTGTGTGCTTTTACGCAGCGTATCTGCTCTGTGTGAACATACCTTAACAGGATCCCCCATCTACCATTTATCATTTATAAGTGCTTGTCCACACACAACAGAATTGTTGCAGAAAATTTCTGCAGCAATTCCGTTGAAAGTCGCAGACTTTCCGTTGCGGCGAAAACGCACCATTTCCTGCGTTTTTTACGGCAGAAAAAGGTGCATATTTTGCTACGTTTTTCCCAATGTTAGGAGATGGTGACATCTCCTCTGAAAAACGCACCAATTCTGGCCACTTTCCGCAGCAGGAATTGACATGTTGTGTTATTTCTGCTCGGAATTTTTACACAGCATGTGGATCAGATTTGTTCAATCCGGACGGCAAAAATGCGCCAATTCCACGGCGTGTGGACAAGCCCAAATACTGGTGTCTCTGGCAGAGATGCAACTCGGTTAGGGTTTTCTTTAGAGCATGTTGAGACATGGCGGAATTTGCTGCAAATGTAAAGGATCTGCCAGGCACAGCTTCGGGGTTAACGCCCATAGATAATCAGTCTGCACCTGCTTCTATGTCTGTGAGACTGACTCCATCTTCCACCACTCAGGGTGGCAGGCTTAGGAGTGGGAGAGCCTATCACAGCCTGGCCAGACGGAGCTAGCTCCCGCCCTCTGTCTATTTATACCTGCCTTTCCTGTTCCTCCTTTGCTTGTGATTCTTCTCGTTTGGTTTCCTGGCCCTGCTGCAGCTTCTTGTACTATTGTCCTTGCTTCATATTGACCCCGGCTTGCTGTCCACTCTCCTGCTCTGCGTTTGGTACCTCGTACACTCCTGGTTTGACTCTGCTTGTTTACTACTCTTCTGCTCTGCGTTTGGCACCTCGTACTCTCCTGGTTTGACTCGGCTTGTTCACTTCTCTTGTTGCTCACGGTGTTGCCGTGGGCAACTGCCCCTTTCTCCCCCTAGCTCTGTGTACCCTTGTCTGTTTGTCTGTCGTGCACTTATTGAGCGTAGGGACCGTCGCCCAGTTGTACCCCGTCGCCTAGGGCGGGTCGTTGCAAGTAGGCAGGGACTGAGTGGCGGGTAGATTAGGGCTCACTTGTCTGTCTCCCCACCCCCGTCATTACAGCAAATTTGTGGGATTTACGCAACTAATCTACTACAAATTTGCATACGTTAGGGTTCAACCAGACGTGGTGAATTTCGCAGCGGACTTTTTGCAGGTTTTAGCCTTTGCATTGCAAAGGCTTAAATCCACAGTAAAACTCCTCTGCTTCTCCGCAATAGTCTGAGCATGCTGTGGAATGTAAATTCCGCACCGCATGCTATTTTCTGCACTGTTGCTTTCTGCAACATCGGCACTAAGAGAACTAAGAAGCTATAGAAACCAAAGAAAGAAGTTTTCTGCAGATTTACACTGCGGCATTTCCCTAAATGTGCCCTTACTCACAGCACAGCGTGATCTCCCGAGATCATGCTGTAAATGACAGCACAGTGTGATCTCGTGAGATCACACTATGCTGTGAGTAAGTCCCACAGAAACTTTACTGAAATGTCGGGAGTGTGAATAGACATCGCATCCTGGCTGGAGGCGATGTCTATTCACTCTCAAGTCACTTCAGTAAAGTTACTGTGGGAGTATGTGACAGCACAGCATGAACTCGCTAGCTCACGCTGTGCTGTGAGTACAGCTAAATATGAATGAAGAGAAGTGTATGACACTGATTGGTCACTGATTGGTCAGCGTCATAAACTTCTCTTCACAACGCGCACTTGGGAAAAAGTTTAAAAAACGCCCAGTTGTCTATTAAGAAACTAATTCGCATAAATCTAAAATTGTTCATAACTTGCTCAAAAATGACAGTTTTTCAAAATAAAAACCAAATCTACATTACAGCGCTTATTAGATTAGGTAGGGGATAGGGCACTTATAATCTGGTGACCGAGCTTCTTTAAATTGTTGCAAGTCTTTAACTGAGGAATTGATTTTACTACCCTAACATTTATCTCTGATGAACAGATGACTCAAAAAGGAGAAAAAAAAAACAACAAATTGTGGCATTAGAGCCTAAATTCTCAACTTCTTCATTTTTGGAAATCCTTCTCGTTTGTCTATGCATGCTTATAAATGAGAGAACATTATTAAAATACAAGGTTCCAGCAATATAACAGCTCTTATTTTGTTTACAACATTCTGTGGCTTTTTTTTGTGTCTGACGAATTTTAAAATTTTAATTCCAAAATAAAAAAAAAAATGAATTATTACCACCGGGTTGACAAATAGCTGTATTGAATAGCTGCCTCTTGAGATTTTTGCTAAACTGGTGTTGAATCCTGAAACCATCTGTTTTTCTGGACGTTTGTCAGGGTGAGTGTGGCAGAGGCAGCTGTCTGAAAAGGGACGCTTTGGATGATGAACCAGCCCATTGTCTCAAAGCAATTCACTTGTATTCAGAGGCTCTACCCAGGCGTAATATACAGCAATCAAAATCAAACTATTGTTTATACCAATCATATTGATCTGAAAAGAAGGTGGTGGGATGACCCCATTGTACAATCAGATAGTTATGTGGAGCAGCTGTACCTTTCCTGTTTAGAAATTCAGCACAAAACCATGTTGAAAGCTAGAGGGCTCTCTCTGCCCTTCTGGGGAAAGCATGCATCTAGCGCTCATTCAGGATAGAAAAACACCAGATTCATTGTCACTGAGCTTGCTTGCTTGCTTGCTTCTATTCTTTTCCACTGTATAACTTGTATTTTTCTATTAAGCAGCTAATACATTTTAACATGACATAAACAAACTGAGCATTATGAACACAGCTTTTAGTTGAGGTTTTTTTTCTAACATGTTTACTGGTGTTTTTTTCGGACATTTTTTGTCTCCCTAAAAATGCAGAAGCCAGATGTTTGCATGTAGGAGAATTTCTCTACACGCAGTTCGTACGTGTCAGTAGAAGTGGCATAGGGCTCATGAATAGGGCTTTTGGCTGAACAGCATGTTGTTCCATTCATATACGCTAGAAAACTGGCGTCAATACTTTGGCAAATCTGCCCCAATATTGATAAATGTGTTTTTTGTTTGTGGCCCTTTTTTTACAATAGTGGTAGTTCCAACAGAAAAGTATGAATCACTAAGGCCTAGTTCACATTACATTTTTTAACTTACGTCGGACTTATGCATTGGAGTACTCCTGACGTATACCACCAATGGAAGGCTGTAACGTATTCAACTGTATAGGCATACAGTGGAATATGTCATCTGAACTGCCTGGGCAGATCGCTACCTCAAGCACTGTGCCCATATATCATACATCACTGTCCATATTTCATACCTTCCAACTTTCAAGTATTGCAATGAGGGACAACCTTTTTTTCCTTTTAAGCCACTCCTCTAATCCCTCCCAATACCCGTCCATACACACCCACTTCAGCCCTCACTGTATGGGACAGCTGTGGGGGCATTATACTGCCCATAGATGCACCTATACAGTATAATGCCCCCACAGCTGTCCCATACAGTATAATACGCCTATAGATTCCCCCATACAGTATAATGCCCCCATAGCTACCACCATACACTATAATTTCCCTTAGCTGCCACCATACACTATATAATGCCCCCATAGCTGTACCATACAGTTTAATGCCCCTGTAGCTTCCCCCATACAGTATAATGCCCCATAGCTGCCCAATACAGTATAATTCCCCCTTAGCTGCCCCTAGTGCCAGTGCCCATGTAGATAGTGCCACCCACCTGTGGATAACAATACCTCCCCCTGTAGCCATTGGGACTCCCTCTAGGGACAGAATCCCCAGACAGAGTGTCGGAAATGCCGTCGCCGGGGATTCCACTCCAGGAGGAGCCACTGACATCACTGTCCATATATGGACAGTAACATCAGGGATTCCCTCTAGGAGCGGAATCCGCGGCCTTAGCAGCTCTCTGGCAGGGGATTCCGCTATGGAGGAGAAATTGACGTCATTGTCCATATATGGACAGTGACGTCAAGGGCTTCCATGAGCTCAGCGCTTAAAGTAGTGCTGTGCCTGGAGATTCCTCTGTACTAATGCTAAGGCAGGGAGCTGACGGTTCCCTGCTTCAGCATTGGGTTCAACTGTATCTGCGTCCTGAGGACGTAGATACAATTGACACCGGGAGTCCGGGACACACCACTGGCTGCCCGGGACACTGGGACACCGCCTGAAATCCGGGATGGTTGGGAGGTATTCATATAGGGACAGTCGGGAGCTCTGCGACGCAGGATTTCCCTGCCCGAGCATCAGAACGACGTCACTAAAGTTGGGTAGCCACAGTAATGTAACTGGGGGGCAGGGCAGCCCCTGCTGCATTGGGTTGCGCTAGAGATAACTGACCATTTATAGACCTTTGCGTCACTGGAGCTTCCTGACGGAGGCCTGTGACGGATGTCCTACAGTGCCATCCGTCACCCATAGACAACCGCACGGTATACAAATTATTTTTTCCCTGGGATCCGGCTGGATGGATGTAGTCTACTACATGCGTTGTACTATAAATTGACACTGATTTTCGATGCAGAACTTGCATTGAAAATTCACAACAATTAGCAGCAGAATGCATGTGAATGGGGTTTTCAATACTCTGAATGAGGCCTAAGGACCCAAAGGCTTCTCTACCACATAAGAAGACACCAGTATTATAAATTGTACATTAGAGGTGGGGACCTGGAGCTTCCATATACGCCTCTGGTGCCATATTATGGCTTTTTACAACTTGCTTGGAGATTGGCTAGAGACGTTATACAGCTGTGTGCATGGGCCCCTACTGTAAGGTGTGACAGGGGGCTTAAAAGTAGGGAGACACTATATCCCTTTATTTTTATGCATGGAAAAAAGACAAGTACACAAATACAAACAATCTTCATGACCTTATCGGACCTCGAAGACGGAGAGCTTCTGTTATAAATATGTATTGTTTTTCCTGGCATTCAGTAATGTGCAATAATATGAATAATACGGCACTCCGGAATTGATATTTTTAGAGCAGTTAGTAGGCATTATAATGCCATGTGTGAGTGAATGAGATTGTTCTACTTCCTCTATTAACTTTAAAGCTTTTCTGGTGTCCTTGTCACTTCATTACATGCATTCTAATATGTTCACATAGAAAATGTAATCGGCCCGACTAAATGAAAGAATTAGTTTCTGGAAGACGTCTTTCATTAAGCAATTAACGAATCTCTCTAACAAATCGACATAAGCATATGTGTTTATATTTAATAAGTATTTGTATTATCAAGTAATTATATTATGTGATGCAGCCTGGTTACTCTTTCATTAATGTCCATTTATCGCTGGCAAATATATATGGCAAAGATGATAATGCTTCAAGTTCATCAGGAAACTTGATTTCATTAGTGCCAAAATTGGCAACAATAGTTTGAATAGAGAATATAGAGCGTAGCTGAAGGTTGATACTTCGCGTGGGACACATCGCTGTCATCCAGTGGTCAAGTTTTGTGGATAAACTTCAGACCATAAAATCCAACTGAAATTTTTTTTTTAAAATCATGTGGTCGGGGCAGGAACCGTTCAGATCACCACTGCTGCTTACTGATGTAGTGATTGAATATGTGCCGGCGGAACCATCTAGACACCACTACATAACCATCATCCAACTTCAATGTTGACATTACACAAGGTGGGTTCACGGAGTCCTACTTTTATCAACATGATGGGATTCTCCAAACTAGGAATTTTTAGTCCTCAATGGATTGTTTTATACTTAAAGCGGGTCGGCTTTATTTTTTTTAATTTTTTTTAAAACAGTGCCTTTTGTCAATTGCAGCTTATCAAAATTTTTTTAATCCTGGAAAACCCCTCTAAGAGTATGTTCACATGTAGCGTAAACACTGCGGATTTTCTGCAACAGATTTCATAAGGGAAAATCTGCAGTGGATGAACAAATCTCATCCACATGCTGCGCAAAATATCCTCTGAAAAACTGTTCATAAATTAAACTACGGTGCAGTTTTTTAAATAAGCAGCATGTCAATTTTTGCTTTGAAATCGCTGCTTTTCTGATGCAGGTTTTCCCCATTAAATTCAATGAGGAGGTAAAACCTGCAACAAATAGCAAATGTTGCGATTTTTGTGCCGGAAAAGCTGTGATTCACCTGCAAAGATCGTAAAGGTTAATACTTATTGCCCAGGCGTTGTAATAGAGATGCGTTCCGCTGCTCTCTGTTCAGTCCAGCCTCCTCTGTTGACGTTTCCTCCCGAGTGACCACGGCTACAGCGTCATCCCAGGAGGTTCGCTTGGACGAGCACAGATGAAAACGTTGCTATGAGAATGGGGTAAGTATAATTATTTTGTTTGTCAATGTGTTTTTCGCAGCGGAGATTCTGCCTGAAAACGGCACCACAATTTGAGTTTTTTCAGCCAGAATTCATTGCAGGTTCCAGCACAGACTGTGTACTTTTACGCAGTGTAGCCACCCTCTGTGAACATAGCCTAATAGATTACAATGTTGTTGCATGCTGCAATAGCTCTTCCATTGGGCTAGGGCTACAAACAGACTCTGGCTGCAACACAGGTTGCACGGCAGGAGATCGCTGTGACGCCCTGCCTGCATCGCAGGTAATGGAAGCCTACGTGGCTGTTTTGTGACACGACCGTTGCAAAAAATCTGTACCTGCTGGATTTTTTGCGACTGTCGTGTCGCGATCTTGGTAAACAGCGGGTCACAACGCAACTGCATTTATTTTCATTACCTGCAATCCATGACCCAGGGATTTTTGATCTTGCGATCTGTGTCGCGGCTAAATATACCATACAGCCCTAGTCTAATAAGGGACTGTACATGCATTGCTCCAGTTTTTTTTTTGTTTTTTTTAAATGTGATTTTAGACCCTTTTTGCGCTTTACTAGGCAGTTTTCAAAAGTGTTTGAAAAGGGGGCTGTGGTTTTAGTTTAAAAAAGCATTGCTTAAAATACGCCAAAGTGCACCATAATTTTTGCCAAAATATTGGTCTAAAATAAGCCAATCAAGAAGTAACTTAAGGAAGAGAAAAGTGTATAGTTTATTATACAGCGTGCGTTAGCTGAATACATTGTGCCAAATTTATCACTCTGTTATTTGCACTATTTGTTTCCATAAACTATTGCAACAGTTATGCGTCAAATTTTCAGATGAATTGTAATTATTCCAACATTACATGCTATACACGTGGGGCCCATATTTTCCCCAAGAAAATGTCAACTGTATACAAAAGAGGTTATTATTGTTATACAGCATTACAGCTCATGCACACGGCCATGTAATAGGACCGTAAAACCTCCAAGTTATAAGGAGCCGTAATATGTGTATAGGGTCCATACTGTACCTCCGTATGCCTCCAATTTCATACAGAAACAATATCATGGCGTGCTCCATTAGAATTTGTATATATGGAGGTATTCTCCCTAAAAACATTGCTTTTTAAGGAGAAAATCTCCGTATATATGGCACCTGATGGAGTCTGTTGGCCAGCACACAGAGGCCACTGTCCATACACACAGCTTGGCCTAGTACATACAGAATCCGATGGGCCACGCTACAATTTTTTTTGGGGACGGAATTCGACAGAAAATCGGACACATATTGAAGAACCGTAAGGCTGGGTTCCCACGTAGCGTAAACGTTGTGGAATTTCCGCAACAGAATTCCCTGCAGAAATTATGCAGCATTTAAGGTAGCACCAAAGTAAATGAGATTTAGAAAATCTCATGCCAACGCTGCGGGAAAAAAAACAGTGAAAACGTTCATAAATTTACCTGCGGTGCGGATTTTAAACCCACTGCGTGTCAATTTATACTGTGTTTTCGTTGCATTTCTGTTGCGGGTTTTCCCCATTTAATTTAATAGGGATGTAAAACCCACAACAACTAGCCAGTGTTGTGACTTTTTTGTGGAGGAATCGCAGCAATCACAACTCCGATTAAAATAAATAAAGCTTATACTTGCCACCTGGGCATTGCCACCAACGACTCTTTCTTCAAGCCAACCCCCTGGGATGATGTTTCATCCCATGTGACTTCTGTAGCCAATCACAGGCTGCAGCGGTCACATGGGCTGCAACGTCATCCCAGTTGGCTGGACTGCACGTCAACGGAGGAACATATCGCTATGACTACGGCCAGGATAAGTGAACGTATTTGGTTTTTTTTTCCTGTGCTGCTTTCCGCAGTGGAAATCCAGCCCGAAAAACTGCAGCATGATGTGCTGTGGGTTTTAGGGCAGATAAGCGATGTATATCACTGATCAAAGGTTTGCATTGGGAAATCCCCCTAGTGGAACTCAAAAATTAATTAAAATTAGTTTAAATATAATGATATATATATATATATATATATATATATATATATATATATATATAATATATCACATATAATATATATATATCACATATAATATATATCAAATATCTATCCAAGAAAAAAAGCGCACAGAAGCAGCACTCTAAACAAAAATGTGAAATTTATTTACCCAGCAGTGTGCATGCGTTTTATTTAGCAAAAGTTTAATTTTTTTAAAAATAAAATACACATGTATGGTGTAATAAAAAAGTTTATTTTTTTTTATGAAATTTGCTTTTATTGTGGTATCACCGTAATTGTAATGACCCATAGAATAAAGGGCACATGTTGTTTATCCCACACAGTGAATAGTGCAAAATTTATAATGCAGAAAATTAATAACAGAATTGCTGTTTTTTTTCCTTTCCCCCATGAAAGAGTTGATTGAAGTGAATCAATAAGTTATGTACCACAAAATTGAGCCATTGAAAAATGTAACTTATCCCACAAAAAAAGTATCCCTCATACACCTACGTCGACAGAAACATAAAAAAGTTATGACTCTAAATGTAGCGACTCACAAACAACAAAAATGTGTCCTGAAGGGCTTAAATGTGGTGTAAAAGGGGTCTAACGGCCAGAGTTCTGCCATACTCCTAACGTATTGTACCTTTTGAAATAGCAGAACTCAACTCTATATTGTTGTTTTTTTGTACTTTTTAGAAGTGTTCTATAATATTTTCTTACAAAGCGTTTGGTCTGTAGAATTCTATTGCATATTTTCCTAGCACAGTGTATTAGTGGGGGTGAATTAGCTTGAACTCACAGTTGGGTTTCAATAGGGGTTTCAGGTTTTGTTTTTTCTTTTTGCTATAGTAAATCTGTAAGTGAGCCTTTTGTGCCTCCTTTTTATTCCACCTAACTCACAAAGATCAGTGGGAGGGACGGTTCCCCGAGATGCACTTTGTAGACCTCTGGTCTGAAGCTAATGAATGTATGGTTTATTAATCACATTTGTCCCACTAAAAGAACTCAAGCACAATTCACCTACAATTGAGATTTTACCCTTTTTTAACATTATTTTAATGAGCTGAAGATCAGAACGTGAGCTTTGTTCATCTGTTGATTCCGCTCAATTGCAGTCTCACCCGAGATGGACACAAGACAGATTCTCCAGACTTATCGTCATTGTTGAACTTAAATGAAGTGAACAGGGCCTTATGTCTCTTAACTAAAGAAAAGGTTCACACACAAAAAGAAACTTTAACATTCAGTGTTTTCAGTCTGCTCTCTCCATTTCAATAAAGTCTTTCCATATTAAGTTCCAAACAGAAGGGAACAGATTATGATAGTGGAGGGCAGTGGACAGCCATAATAAGGATTGTGTAGTTGCTTTATTGCCCCTGGGCCTTTGTTGAGGTGTTAAAACATGCAGCCAGGTCTTTGTCACTACGCTGCCTCCTTTAATATGTCTAGTCAATAGGTTACTATTGGGAAATTATAATACTGACACTTTATACACACACATGATCCCTGATCTCTTAAGAATAATTTTACATACAGTATGTATATATGTATATATATATATATATATGACAGTATATTTATACACATTACAAAGCACAACTTATTTAATATTTTACTTGCAGTTTTCTATAAAATTGTAAATGTTTGTAGCATTATAATCCCTTTTAGCTGTGCCCCTATCTATCTATCTATTATATATCTATCATATTAATGCCTATGGATTTAGAAATACAGTATCATAACCAAGCTCCGCACAAATATACAGCACCAGAACCAAGCTCAGTACATATATACAGCACCAGAACAAATGCAGCTCAGTGCAGAGATTATTTGCAAATTTAGTTTAATCCCCTGCCTTATAGGTTTGTACAGCAAAAAATAATACCACACATCAACTCGCTGTAGATCATTCAGTGAATACATTACTGGTCAGTCAAAACCTTTACATTTAGTGACTCACAGGTCACATCTTCTCAGATTCTTGTTCTCTTTCTCTTTTTCTTCTCCATCTGGTCCAGACCTCCATGACGACTTCTCCCAGCCACGACCCATTTTTGCAGAGTTTGCCGCTCAGATGTCCTCAGCTCCTCACTTTTCAAACATTGCCACATCTACAGATGTAGCCGTCTTTACCTTGACTTTTAACACATTAAATAAACAGTGGCTAGATCTGTTATCTTGACTTTTTCAATGACTTTTCAGTGGCTTTTGTTGTGTGAAATCACGCTGCAGTAAGTTATCAGAGTCAAGTTAAAGATGTATAAACTAAGATAAAATTCTCATGGTGCCTTACAAATTGGTCCTAAATATAATCAAACCATACACTGCACCCCTGAATATAATCGTGTCACACACTGTAAAATAAAGCACCACACTGTAGATAGAGCCCCCCCCCATAGATAGTGAGTCCATAGAGCCTCCTGTAAATAGTGTCCCATGTAGATAATGCCACTCATAGTGGTCACTGAAAAAAAAATCAAATTTATATATTCACCTGTTCCCATTCCCGTTCCCCCAACTATCTTCTAGCCAGACCTGCTCATTAACAACGCCGCAGGGCGTGATGATATCATTGCGCCGTCTGCATCATTACAAGGCGCTGAATGGCAGGGCAAGGAACGGATGTTCCCTGCCCTGCCAACGTTAGTGAATCATACATTTGTATCTCTGTCCTATAGACGCAGATACAATTGTAGTGCAGGAGGGGGTGGCGGATGTTGGTTTCAGTGCAGAGAGGCAGCTGGCGCCGCCTGAGGCGAAAGGATCATGTCTATTCATGGTAGGTGTGGCCCTGTATGTAAATTAAAATGTTTTAAATATTGCTAAAGATAGAGGTGTACAGCAAATGTAGGACTAGTTATGATAGCCTTGTTTATGTGATAGAAAGAGGAAAACAATAAATGTAAAAATTAATTAACCTCTTAATGACCAGGCCATTTTGCGCGTTAATGACCAAGGATTATTTTTTGTTTTTTCATGGTCGCATTCCAAGAGTCGTAACTTTTTTTTTATTCTGTCGACGTAGCCGTATACGGGCTTGTTTTTTGCGGGACGAGTTGTATTTTGTAATTGTACCGTTTTTAGATGCTTATAATATATCGATTAACTTTATATTAGGAGTGAATTGAAAATAAGCAGCTATGCCAGCATTGATTTTCACGTTATAATTTTACGCCGTTTACTATGCAGCGTAAATAACATGTTTACATATTTTATATCCCCTTAATCGTGCCGACCCATAGAATAAAGTTAAGGCTTTATATGTTTTCCTACGTTTGCACAATAAAAACCCTTTTAGATAAAAATTACTTGTTTTTGCATCGCCGCATTCCAAGAGCCGTCATTTTTTTTATTTTTCCGTCTATGTGGCCGTATGTGGGCTTGATTTTTGCGGGCTTATGTGTAGTTTTCATTAGTACTATTTTGGGGTACATAGGACTTATAGATTAACTTTTATTTAATTTTTTGGGGGGGAATGGGAGAAAAGAGAGAATTTTGCCGTTGTACTTTTTGGACGCCGTTCATCCGGCGGTTTAATTAATGTGTTCATTTTATTGTTCAAGTTGTTACGATCACGGGGATACCATATATGTGTATGTGTTATTTGTTTGGCACTTTTACTAAATAAAACCACTTTTTGATTTTGACTGTAAATTTTTTTTTTTCCACAAACTTTATTTAACTGCTTTACATTTTTTTATTTTTTTTTAGTCCCACCAGGGGACTTCACTATGCGATCTGCTGATCGCATATATAATGCTTTGGTATACTTAGTGTATCAAAGCATTATTGCCTGTCCGTGTAAAAACTGGCAGGCAACCTATTAGGTCATGCCTCCGGCATGGCCTAACAGGCATTTGCTGAAGGCAGACCTGAGGGTCTTTGTTAGGCCCCCGGCTGCCACGGAAACCCGACAGTGCCCCGCAATTTCTTTGCGGGGGTGCCAGAGGGAGCTCGCTCCCTCTGTCAAACACATTAGATGTCGCTGTCTCTATTGACAGCGGCATTTTAATGGGTTAAACTGCCGGAATCGGAGCGTGCTTTGTTTCCGGCAGTTGCAGCAGGAGCCAGGCTGAGTATAATAGCCGCGCTCCTGTCGCTGATCGCGTGGGTACACTGGCAGTACTCGCGCGATCAGAGGACGGATATATCAGTCCTCCTGCGCGAACTAGCAGCTGCAGAGGACGGATATATCCGTCCTTCGGCATTAACAGGTTAACATTCGCTGTTGACTGGATTGATAATAAAGACCTATCCGTAAAAGTTTTTTATTGGATCTGCCACATTTTCCCTCATTCAATTTAATGAAGAAAAGCATGACCTTGAATGTAAAAGACAAAAGAAAAAACATGGCAAAAATGCTTGTAAAAACTGTGTTTGAGCTTTTTTACATGTTGTACTGTGACGCTGTTTTCCATAAAAGCAATTTTATGGACATTTATAGCGCTTGACTGAGATATGAGAGAAGTTTTTTGTTTTTTTCCAGGGACTGCACCACTCATGTACATAGGCTGTGCCCGGTATTGCAGCTCAGCTGCAGTCATGGGGCTGTCCAGGTTTATTTTATTTTTTATTTATTTATAGAATAGTAAATCATACCGTTTTTTTCTAATATACATGTATTTGAAATTCTGCTCACACACATTTCTTATATTGCATGATTCCCATGTCACAGTAGAATGGTACAGCCCACAGATTAGTGCTGTGTAATGCATCCACAGGATAACTGAACATGACTAAACATGGCGTCAGTCATGTGACCAGCACACGCACACACACATCATGTGACCCCTAGTATTCAGTTAGCAGTAGGTTACATGACATACATATGTTGGGGCCACATAGTGGACACATCCATGGGCTAAGTGAATAGGAGTAATAGTGGAATAATAATGAACAACTACTTCACTGTGCCTGTATTTACTGTCTCTAGATGATTTTTAAAATGGCTGCCTGTCTCTAGGGGATGTTAATAAACTTAAATATAAAAAAAAAAAAAAAAACGTGAAGAAAGGGAGAAGAATGTAAGAACTGCTCCTCACAGACACTGACAGACATGATGAGATGTTGCTGTAGAAAGAAATACTTTATAACTTCTACTTAACCTATTATTCACCTGTTATATACCTGGACAGTGTTAGGGGTCACATGATGTGGGTCACATGACTGGTGCCATCTTTAGTCCATTCCGTTATCCTATGGATGCGTATCTATTGGCTATACTTTTTTTTTTTTTTTCAAAGGCAACTACACTGATCTAAGAAAGTGATCTGAATTTTAGATAAGTATATCTTAGAAATCTGTATGCTTTTCCTATTCTATAAGTTTAATTAATAAAACAAATTAAAAGTGGACAACACCACAACTGGTAGAATAGATTTACAAGCTTGCTTTTATTGTGTGGCAAAAACATTACCATTTTCCCCCAAATATAGCTAATTTGCATATCTATATTTCCCTCAAAATGTCCCTCTCTAAAAACTACAACTTTTCCTGAAGAAAACAAGGTAAGCAAAAATCAACATTTTTTGGAAAAGTTATAAACCTGTCAGTGTTGAGCGGTAAAAAATAAAAATTGTGTCCCAAAGGGGGTTGCCCAGTTTAGAAAACCCATTTTCATATATGTTATTAGGTAATTCTGCGTAAATAGAGAGGTCACCAATTCAGGATTCTCATCTCTTTGGCAGAATGGAGAGCATTACAAAGAGCATCTCTTGCTCTGGAGGACCTGTCCTGTCCTGCATTATACAGACAACCCATTGATTATATAGGGTCACTATGTAATACTTAATTTCACCTGTGGTGGCGCTGCAGGGAAATTTAACACTGCCCGATGTCCACACACATTACAGCTGATCACTCTGGGTCCCAGCAGAGGGACAACGTGTGATCAGTTTATTGTCAAGGGATCCTTTTAATAAGTAGGGATTGTCCAAAGTGGATAACCCCTTTTTAAGGCCCAAAATGATCTTTTTTTTTATGGTGCTCCTTAAAAGTTACTATACACATTATATAAAAAGAAAAATCTCACGCAGATTATTTCTACCGTCTCTGTAGATTATCTGACATTAATTGGCCCTGTTTGTTTGTAGCTCTAACTGATTAAGCACAGATAATCTACTGAATTAGGTTGTTGTTTTTTAAGACAATGATCGGCCATTACCAAATGTCCAATTTCATAATTATTTTTTTAACTTCATGTTTCATTGACCACCATTTATCTGTAATGTCGTGATGAAATTGGTCTGCAATACAGATGGATGTCATGTATGACGACCTTTAGGGATTCAAGATATAGGAAAAAAATGACTGGGGCACACCTTTTGTACATATGAACCCAGCCTAATTCTGTTGCTTTACCCGTCATCTGCTTTCCAGCCATGATGTTCTTTTCAATAGAATTCTGCGAAGGAAAAAGCGAGCATATAACTGTCGGAAGGCCTAAATAAAGGGCGATTCACTTTCACATAGAAGAGAGCTCAATGATCCTCTTATATTTAAGATGGTTATAGTGTTTCATATTATTATGCTGTTCTTTAAATAAATAGTTCTGCAGTGCCTGGATACAAGAAATGCGTAAGCCGTGTCTTCTACACAGTCTCCTCGCTACTGTGTAACGTTATTTTCCACAAGCAGTTGATGTAAGACAGATTTTGCAATTGGATAATTTATACTGTTTCAGATGTGTCGAGCCTACGAGTATTTCCTGGTGCTCTGTAAAATCTCCCAGAGGAACGTTTTTCCTGTGACAGTATAGTCATATGGAAGAGTTTGGACTTGCTCAATGATTCACATAATGTAATGGCGTTTTTTTATGTCATTTGTAGGCTTGTTGTTGGGAAGTGACACTCCTTGCTGCAGCTAGCAGTCAGTGGTTATATCTGTACCGCTTCCTTGTGTAAAATAAATTTCTCTTGACATTTTGTATATGCAAGTAACTGAGAAAATACTACTTTTTCATTTAGTATGGTTTTCTCCAAGCGAAATAAATTAAAGTACCCATAATGCATTTCATTGTCCGATATTGAGGACTATTATAATGGAGAAATGCTATTCATAAATACAGGATACCTATGCGTGAAACTGACTTTGTCTACATGATTGTTTTAAAGACTACGCTGTTAAAGTTTATCTGCACTTTATATTGGGGTTTCAAAAATTTAATTTCATTTGCAGTACTTGTTTTTATGTCATTTATTCCCATGAGTTGTGAACAGACTACAGATTTTCAGTAAAAGGGAGACAAGTAGCATCAGGGATATCTGGCTGCCACTTATCTCGGTCCCCCATTGAAATAACATGCATCTTAAGTTTCTGACCAGTTTTAGAGCTTTACTTTACTACTTTTATGTACACTTTTTGCAGTAATCCGAGCCGCCGTTGGGGGAGGGGGCAAATTGGGCAATTGCCGAGGGCCGCCATCCCTAAAGGGGCCCCCTCCTTTAGCATTGCTGGTTAGCTGCCTGTCCATGAAAGCAAGCGGGCGGGTAGATGAAAAGCAGTAACAGTCAGGTAGAGAGTCTCTACCAAAGAATTAAACTGTCTTCCTGACGCTGTCAGCATCATGACGTCGTGTACGCTGGGCAGTGTCAGGACACCGTAAACTGGGGCCCAGAGGGAGTATAGCGGGCAGGAGCAGAAGAGGTACGTTTTTATATAGGTAGCACACTGCCATAGAATAATATCTCCAAGGTTTGATTTTATTTTTTGGTCAAAGTGACTTAGATCTGGGGTTTGGTAACGAGCAAGGAGGAGGTACATATATATAATGTGTGTATCGTACACCTCATACACACATATTATATGTACCGCCTCCTTGTTCAGAATCAAACCCAAGATTTAAGTCACTGAAACAAAATAAAATAAATAAATCAGACCCTAGAGATAATATTCTAGGGCAGTGTGCTGCATTCATACACTGTCTAAATACATGTTTTTGCAATAATACTATGAAGCCAGGCCATATAGTGCTAAAGACTGTATATGAGAGCTGCATATATACTCTTAGGTCTCGGTAACATCTGCGTTGGGCTTCCGTTCATGGGTTTCCATCGGGGGAAGCCATAAACTGAAAGCCAAACGGAAATCATACCTTCCGTTTGCATTACCATTGATTTCAGTGGTAATGCTTTCGTTGTAGTTGGTTTCCGTTTGGTTCCCTAAAGTTGTATTTATTTTTTTTTGGAGAAAAACAAAAAAAAAATGAAACCTTACGGAACTGAGACAAACGGAAATCATTTGCAACTAAAACATTACCGTTGAAATCAATGGTAATGCAAACTGAAGCTATGGCTTCTCTTTGGCTTTCGGTTCATGGGTTCCTCCAACAGAAAGATGTAATGGAATCCATGAACGTAAGCCCGATGCTGAACGAAGCCTTAAAGGGGTTCTCCGGGCATGGACAACTGATAACCTAGCCACGGGATAGGTCATCAGTATATGATCGGTGGGGAGTCGAACACCCTGACACTGCACAGATCAACTGCTCTGACTGCCTCCGGGCACTGTATGTTATGCAGTGTACGGAGCCGGAAGAAGATGGCTCCGGACACAGAATAGCAGCCAAACTACAGCTCCGCTCCTATTTAAGTGAATAGGAGCAGATTTTCAGTTCTGCAGCACAGCCGCTATGCAGTGTATGGAGCCATCTGCTTCCGGCTCCGTACACTGCATAACATCTGGTGCCCGGAGGCAGCCAGAACAGTTGATCGGTGCAGGGTCTGGGTGTTGGACCCCCACAATCATATACTGATAATCTATCCTGTGGATAGGTCATTAGTTGCCCGTGCCAGAACAACCCCTTTAAGTACTATATATCCTGACTGCAGCAGTTGTCTGGTCTGGGGTGTGAATTTTTTTAAAGAAAATTCTCTGTCGTTGTGACATATATATTCAGACCACAAATAATATATATTTCTGCAATAATACTATGCAGCTAGAGTAAAGTAATGGAAGAGAAGAGGTTGGTGTTCTGTAGACCATTGTGTGTGAATAGGGGCCCTGATCCCTTTCCTCCGCAGCCATTTTTTAGATTTTCGCTTTTGTTTTTTCCTCCAGTCCCCATCTTCCAAAAGCCATAACTTTTTTTTTTTTTTTTTTCATCGATTATATGAGGGGTTGTTTTTTGCGGGGTGGGTTGTAGATTTTCATGGCACCATTTAATGTACCATATAATGTATTGGGAAACTGGGGAAAAAATGTTTGTGGGGTGGAATGTGAAAAAAAAACCAGTGTTTTTTTGGGGAGGATTTGTATTTACGGCGTTCGTGGTGCCGTAAAAATGACATTAACTGTATTCTGTTGGTCAATACGGTTTCAGCGATGCCAAATTTATATTTGGTTTCATTTACCGAATTGACTGAATGTAACTATGTTGTTGGTACATCATTTTAAAATTTGGGGCCCCTCTTGTAATTTTGCCCAGGGCACCACTTTGCCGAAAACCGGCCCTGGCAGCAATTTCTTTACAGTATTAGTAGATCTGTTCTTCCCACCCCCTGACAGCTACCTCCTGACATCAGTTTACTGCAGTCTGTAGTAGATTAATGGGGCTCTGATAACAGAGTTCCATAAAATGAATATCCTCTATAACCAGAGAGGGAATTATGGATTTTCTGTACTGTTCGTTTTGCCTGCTTACTAATACTTCTTGTACTTCCAAGTCTTTTTATATTGCAAAAATTAGATCAAAGAGAAGAATATGATGACTTCTTTAATGTAATAAGAAATTGCAATAATACATTGCTGAACCAATGGCACAGGAAGTCCTATACCCGATTGACATAAGATAGAACTACTGGTGCTATAGGATGGCACAAATTCTGCATTTGAATAATTGTAAATGTGTAGAATTCTGGTATTTAATATTGCTAAAGTCTGATTGCCACTTGGGGTCAGTAAGACATTTTTCCCCACCTTGGAGAGATATGCTCATGCTGTTTCCTTTTTTTTTTTTTAGTCTTTCTCTGGATAAGGGGAAATAAAGTACATAGATTTACCCCTCCCCCTATCTTTAATTCATGTTCTCTCCTCTTCCCTAGTTGACTTTAACTCACTCTTACCTGTTATTTTTTCAACTGTACTATGTAACGTTTTGTTTTTTTCTCACGTTTTTAATGATTATTAATCAACCAATTTAATATACATACAGTACATGTCCAAAAGTATGTGGACACTCAGATTCGGAAGCTACGTGGCCCTAGTGTAAACTCTGTACCAGGGATCCTCAACCATACACTTCTGTGCAGTTATCACAACATATCCAACTATAATATTGTTGCCCTCTTATGTAGCTGAGGGGACACCGAAGTCCTCATGAGGCGACAACTGCACCACCTGTAGCTAACTGCTATGGACATCCTACCTAATTAATGGCTTCTATTACTTAAAAGGGTTTTCCAGCCAATAAAAATTAATGGCCTATAATCGGGATAGGGCATCAATAGCTGATGGGTCGGGGCCTAACTTCCAGGACCCCCGCCGATTAACTGTTTTGAAGGGGCCGCAGAGCTCGTACGAGCGCTGCTTCCTCTTCATATCTTTTTGCTCAGTGTGAATGTGCGATACGCATTTAGCGGTGATTCGAAGGTTTTCTAGCCTTTTCTCCCATTCACTTCAATGGGAGAAAAGGCAGCAATACCTGTGAATCGCGGCTAAATGTGTGTCCATGATTCACAGTGAGCAAGAAGATATGAAGTGGAAGCAGCACTCATCCGGTTGTCGGACCCCGAGTCATCAATTTTTATTGGCTGGAAAACCCCTTTAAATCACACTTATTGCTAACAGATGTAAAACACAAGCCATCCAACACATTCAATTTTCCATAGAAGAATAGTAGTAGAATGGGTCATGATAAAGAAATTAGTGATCCTTAATGTGGCACCGTCATAGTACGCCACCAATCCAGAAAATCAGATCATTACATTTTTGCTTCCTCTGCTAACTGGTATTGTAAAGTGGAACGTTCAAAGAACAGCAGCTCATATGCAAAGCTACAAGCCACACAAGCCCATAGAGTGGTGAAGTGCATAAAAATCCAATACACACCATTAGAACGCACATTACTAAACTCCATTATGAGCACCTGAATGAGGTTTCCATGGCCACGATGCTGCCCACAAGCCAAAGATCATCATGGGCTATGCCAAGTACTGGATGGAGTAGTGTAACACATAACACCTTTGGTCCCTGCAGAATTGGAAATTCATTTTTTTAGTGATATTGTGAGCCCTACTACACAATCTTACAGTCTGGAGGGTAAATTGGTGCTTGACAGATGCTTAAGTGTGTATCATCTGTAATATGGAGAAGTATTGGTCTGAAGTTATTTTTCATTGGCTTCTAATGAAGGAAAACGTCATACAGTAACATTCTAATGCATTGGAAGTTTCCAAATTTGTGACAGAATTTTGAGGAAGACCAGTTCTTTCCTCCACCATGATAATGCACCAGTGCACAAAGCAAGGTCTTATGCACAAAGCAAAGTTTTAGTGTGTAAGAACTTGATTGGCCTTCAATGAGCCCTGATCTCATTCCCTTTTTGAGCTCTTTTTGGGTGAATACGTGAGTACACCTTGTCCTGCAACAGTATGTGACATCACTAATGCCCATGTTATAGAATAGAAACACTGCAGCTATACTCTAAGCAATTGGTGGAAAGCAGACCAGAAGAATGGAGGCTGTTCTAGCAGCAAACAGAAGGGGGACTATTAAGATGTTCAGTAAGCGGTTTAGGATTTAATATTAAGGGCCTACATTTAGTCATGGGGTGTATTTCATTTTCCTCACAAGTATATGGAAGAGAGAGGGCCCCCTATTATGGTGCCTTTGCCACCCAGGACAGAAGGGCCTGTTTCTTTTTACCCCTCCACACCCCTTCCAAGATCCTTAGGCCAGTTTCCAATTCCCTTGCTTGCTAACAATGCAGTACTTATGGAGAGGGGAGTTCTACGCAGGTTTTCACTACCCACTAGCAAAGGTATTCAAACCATCCAGAGCTGGGTCCCCTCTCTCCAATGGCTCTAAGGCAAATAACAACTGACGCTATTCTCTCCCCTCCCACCATCTATGCTGGTTTTAAAAACAAGAAGTTGAAAGAAAAGAAGTTTGTGAGATCGGTGGGGTGCTTGTGCTATAGCAGATCAGTTATGTCACCAATGGTTCACTCCGATATGTTATGGCAAGGACAATTTGAAGCAGTGGAGGGGCATTATACCCCTGTTTCTAGAGCAAGACTTCCACAAGTGTGATGTAAAGATATGAGGAATGGCACAGCATACAACCTTGTAATATAAAAACTATAATTACTTCTCTTAACTGTACCAGATTAGCTTTTAATAGAAAAAAGTTGTGGAAAATAAAATAATACATATACGGTAACTAATTTGTCAAACTGAAGAACATACCTGAGCTGTTGCCCTTCCTTCAGTTGAAGGTGAAGGTTTGGGGCAGTATGAGAATAAAGTGTTCTGAACAACAACATTGACGAGCAATTTTGTCAAGTAACCTAGATTGCCTGGAAAATATACTTTTATTTAACATGCTAAATTTAAATATAATTTATTAACATAACAATATGTGCAACAAATACATTCAAATGACCATTCACATAAAAACTGTGTATTTCGCAGCAATGAAAGATAATGTGATTAGGGCAACAATGCAAATGGTCAAAACGACTGATCAGCCAAGGAATCATTCTTTCCTGTTCAATTCTTTTGGAGCAGATATTGCCCTTTTGCAAACAAAGTTTGTTTTAATGAGATGCCTTTTTTTTCTGTGTGCATTGCCCTTTAATCGATGCTGCTTCATTGAAGCTTCACCCAATGAAGACACAAGACAGATTGTCCAAGCTTGCGGCCATTGTTAGGAGTTGATGAAGTGTGTGGGACCTTATGGTTGATAACAGAAGTAGATGGTCAGAGCCAATAAATAAAACTTTAAGTCTGATTGTTGAGTGGCTTATGTGAAAAGCTTTCTATTAGCGTGAATCTTTGGTTTTGAAGGACTTGTGAACCCAAAGGCAGCTCACTGTGCTGTCACACAAACTAAGTCAGTCAGACAAGCAGCAATCTGTCCCATCTGATAAACCCAGATTTGTTGCGAGAACTCGACTCCTTTTTAGAAATCAGCAACATTAACGTCTTGACAGACTGTTAACTTTATATTGCTACAATGTCCTTACATTAGCAGTGTTTTAAGAAAAGCAAAATATATCAATGTTTCAGATTCCTCAGATGAGATATATTAAATACTCAACTGATACAACTAATGCAGTAGATTTACTTTGCGCTAAATTAATTTTTTTTTAATCCTTTGCTGAATTACAAGTATAAAGGGGAGGTCCGTTTAACAGTTTAAGATTATATTTTTGTGACCTTTCAATTCAAAATGGCTGTTCTTTTTTTTTTTCTTATGTTTTAAAGTCTATTTATATATCTGCCTATGTTTCTAACTACAGCTGTATATGGTATGAATGAGGCTAGGCTCACATTACTTTTGGGAATTATATTCTGCGGGAATATTTTGAAAGTGCAACCAAATGCAAGATTGCAGAAGGCTGGTGATGCATTCTTCCCCTGGGTATATACAGGGCTAGGGTATCAGACTTTGTGAAGGAAAACCTAGCTAATGTACATCTCTGGCCAAACACATACCCCAGATTTATTCAACCGTGTGTCTATACATATGCTATTTACATATATAAATTTGCCATTGACTCTCATTGTGTGGTATACATTTTGCATACAGTTGTATTGAAATAAATAGTCCACTATGCTATCAAAACAATTGAGAAAAACGTATGCAGACTAAACATATGTCAAAAGGACACTGTTTTGGCATGCATCTGGTACATATATGTTGGGAGACTAACCCGACATATACGCTTAATCATGGGCGTAACTGGGAAAAACTGGGTCCATAGCAAACTATTGAGTGTGGGCCCCCTCCGGTGCCACACGCAGCCCCCCTTATAGATAGTGCCCCCTGTGGATTGTGCCATACAGCCCCCCTGTAGACCGTGCAATACAGCCCTGCCTTTAGACCGTGTTACACCCCACTTGAAGATAGCGCCTCCCCCTTGTAGATAGTGCCATACAGCCCTTGTAGATAGTGCCATACAGCCCTCTGTAGATATCGCCATACAGCCCTCTGTAGATATCGCCATACAGCCCCCTGTAGATATTGCCATAAAGCCCCCCCTGTATATAGTGCCACACAGCCCCCCACCCTTGTATATAGTGCCTCACATCCCCCCCATAGTAGATGGTGCCACACACAGACCCCTGTAGATAGAGCCACAGCCCTCCCCTAGTAGATAGTGCCATACAGCCCCCCTAGTAGATAGTGCCACACAGCCCCCCCTTGTATATTGTGCCACACAGCCCCCCAAGTAGTACAAGGCAATGGCGCATCCGAGAAAGTTGTATCAGCCGGGGGATTGATTTCAATCAAACGTGAAAAAGTGGGTTTGGAGGCGGGACCAACCTATGACCCTTTAATGAGTCATTAGCATATAGTTTGCGTCATTTTAATAGCTGGTTTTATAGATTTTGCTGCATCTCAAAAAAACATATATTTGGAAATATTGTCAGGTCATGTATCACGGTGGCGGTTCAAGGTTTAAAACTACCAGACAGGCTCCCATTAAATACAATGAATTTAAAATAATTCCATCTGCCCTGCAATTTTATTATTATAAATATACCCTATATAATTACAGCTCCAGAACCAAACTCATACATATATACAGTACCACAACCAAGCTCAGTACTTATATACAACACCAGAACCAAGCTCATGCATATATACAGCACCAGAATCAAGCTCATGCATATATACAGCACCAGAATCAAGCTCATGCATATATACAGCACCAGAATCAACCTCCGTATATAAATACAGCACCAGAACAAAGCTCAATACATAAATACAGCCTCAGAACCAAGCTCCGTACATGTAAACACTACCAAAATCAAGCTCCTAAATATATACAGCACCAGAACAAAACTCAGTACTTAAATACAGCATCAGAACCAAGATCAGTACATATATACAGCCCAAAACAAAGCTCAGTACATATATACAACATCAGAACAAATCTAGCTCAATTTAGTGCAACCCCTGCTGTATACGTTTGTACGGCGTAAAACTACAGCTCTCAGCATGGCCCAAACAATGGTAAGGATATGCTGGGAGTTGCTGTTTCACAAAAAAAATACCACCCACCATCTCACTGCAGCTCATACAGCGACTACAGTACTGATTAGAGGCAGAATAAATATTTACATTAAGTGACTCACCGGTGATCTCTCAGATTCTAGTTCTTTCTCTTTTTTTTTCTCCCTCTGGTCCGCACCTCTGTGATGGATTTCTCCCGGCCACGACCCGTTTCTGCAGTTTTCCGCACATATGACTTCTCTGTCTTCTAAACGAAGATAAAATTCTCAATGCATCTAAATATAATAGCGCCATACTCTGTCCCTGATTATAATAGTACCATACACTGTGTCCAACACACACTGTGCCCCCTGTAGATAGTGCCCCCTTAGCCCCCTGTAGTGACCGCAATAGAGCATCTGTAGATGGTGCCCTACATACACGCCCCTGTAGATAGTGCCCCACAAACAGCCCTCTGTAGATAGTGCCCACATATGGACTCCAGGGCTGCAAGGCAATAGTGCTAACCACTGAGCCACCGTGCTGCCCTACATATAGCTTCCCCCATAGATCATGCTCCACATATAGTCCACCTCTGTAGATATTGCCTCACATATAGCCCATCCCTGTAGACAGCACCCTACATATTAGCCCCCTGTAGATAGTGCCCCACAGGTAACCCACCACTATATGTAGTGTCCCAGATATAGGCCACCCCTATAGATAGTGCCCTACAAATAGCTCCCCCTATAGATGGTTCTCTACATATAGCCCACCGGTGTAGATAGTGCCTCACATACAGTTCCCCCTGTATATAGTGTCCCACATATAGCCCACCCCTGTAGACAGTGCTCTACATATAGCCTCCCCGTAGATAGTGCCCCACAGGTAACCCACTTCTGTATATAGTGTCCCACATATAGCACACCCCTATAGATAGTGCCCTACAAATAGCTCCACATATAGCCCACCACTGTAGATAGTGCCCTACATAAAGCTCCCCCTGTATATAGTGCTCCACATATAGACCCCCGCTGTAGATCGAGCCCCCGCTGTAAATAATGCCACTCCGTTTTAGTAGAAAAAAAAACTTTACATACTCACCCTTATCCCGTTCCCGCGATGTCCGGTGGCAATGCAGATCTGCTCTCTTCTGAGCAGGTCTGCTGGAGATGAATGACACAAGCAGCGCATCGTTGAAAGGCACTGATTTGCAGGGCAGAATTACTTGCCCCGTCAATCAGCGCCTTTCAACCATTGAAGCGGAGCGATTAAATCATCGCGCCACTAGCATCGTTGAAAGACGCTGATTGGCGGGGCAAGTCATTTTGCCCCGCCAATCAGCGTCATGGTAAGGAGCTGAATGGTCGGACACGGGCGGTGCCAAACCATTCAGCACTAATGCATGTATTTGTACCTACTTGCTATAGACGCAGGTACAATTACTGCAAGAGGGGGTGTCTGTCGCTAGCATATGGGCATATGGCATATGGGGGATGTGTCGGCGGGCGGCACGGGCCCCCTCATGCCGCGGGCTTCATAGCAGCCGCTACAGCTCCACAGCGGTACCACTGCGCCTAATGTAGCGCCAAAACACAGGCTGATCCTAGCGTCGATATAAATATATATATTATACTAAAACGCTTAGGCTGAACGGTAGCTTAGCCTCTGGGGCCTGGTCTACAGTATTTTCTGAGTTCTCTACTTTGTTGTCACGGCTGTCAGAAGCCACTTTATGCAATTACTTGTAGGACCTGTATACACTATATAAAAAAAATGTGACATGTTTGTTTGCTTATTTACATAGCTCTTATAGGCTATGTTCACACGGAGTATTTTGGGGGAGGAATATCTGCCTCAAAATTCCGTTTGGAACTTTGAGGCAGATATTCCTCTCCCGGCACGCCGATTTTCGCGGCAATTATCGCGCCGTTTTTCGCCCACGGCCATTGAGCGCCGCGGGCATAAAACAGCGAGAAATACGCTTTCTCCTGCCTCCCATTGAAGTCAATGGGAGGTCAGAGGCGGAAGCGCCCGAAGATAGGGCATGTCGCTTCTTTTTCCCGCGAGGCAGTTTTACTGCTCGCGGGAAAAAGACGCCGACGCCTCCCATTGAAATCAATGGGAGGCGTTCTCGGGCCGTTTCTGCCGAGTTTTGCGACGCGGTTTCCGCGTCAAAAAACTCGGCAAAATACCCCGTGTGAACATAGCCATATGGTTCTTACCTGAGATTAATTATACAATCAATATGAGATGTTATTGCAGCTCCACAAGTTCTCCTTTTTTCCTATGTTGGCTGAAAGTCTAGGCATAGATCCTCTGTATCTTGTAAGCTACACCACAGCAGATAGGGAAAGAGTATGTTTTACAAACATGGCGATAAATTACAATATTGACTCGTACAGATTCAACAAGGTTAATGTAATTTGCAAAGAAGTCATGAATGTAAGTAATATTAGAAATATTTAGCCAGCATTGGAATTCCACATTTCAGTGAAAGTATAACCATAAAATAAGGACTCTGCGTCATCTTTCCTAGAAAGCTACAAAAGCAAAAATTAAAAGATACAATAGAATATTTATGGCTGGAGCCTGCATTCTGTAAATGGAGTTAGACACAAAGATTTGTGACACCCCCAGCACTCTGGCACAGCCACTCTGCTCACTTCATTTAGAAAATATAGGCTGCGGTAAGGTTATGTTCACATCACGGTTTTTGGCCTACATTTATGAAAACCTCCCGACGTATACGTTAGAGGCTCTGTCACCACATTATAAGTGCCCTATCTCCTATATAAGGAGATCGGTGCTATAATGTAGGTGACAGCAATGCTTTTTATTTAAAAAAACGATCGGTTTTTACCACTTTATTAGTGATTTTAGATTTATGCTAATGAGTTGCTTAATGCCCAACTGGGCATGTTTTTACTTTAGACCAAGTGGGTGTTGTACAGAGGAGTGTATGACGCTGACCAATCAGCGTCATGCAATCCTCTACATTGATTTACTCAGCGCATAGGGATCCTGCTAGATCCTTATGTGATGTCTTATACTAACACATTAACAATACTGAAGTGTTTAGACAGTGAATAGACATTCCACGGGATGTCTATTCACAATCTCTGCACTTCATTACTCTGTCTGTGGTAGTTACAGCAGAGGAAGCGTGATCTCGCGAGATCTCGCTGTAAATGACAGGTTACAACGAGATCACGCTTCCTCTGCTGTAACTACCATAGAAACTGTAACGAAGTGCAGAGATTGTGAATAGACATCCAATGTCTATTCACTGTCTAAACACTTCAGTATTGTTAATGTGTTAGTATAAAACAGCACATAAGGATCTAGCAGGATCCTTATGCGCTGAGTAAATAAATGGAGAGGAGTGCATGACGCTGATTGGTCAGCGTCATACACTCCCCTGTACTACGCCCACTTGGTCTAAAGTAAAAACACACCCACTTGGGCATTAAGCAACTCATTAGCACAAATCTAAAATCGCTAATATAGTGGTGAAAACAGATCGTTTTATTAAATAAAAAGCACTGCTGTCACCTACATTATAGCGCCGATCTCCTTATGTAGGAGATAGGACACTTATAATGTGGTGACAGAGCCTCTTTAAATGTAGGCTGTGATGCATAACCATGGCATCCATCACCCATAGACTATCATGTCATCTGTTTCATGTATACGTCATGTGCTCTTCATGACATGTATGGTAAAATGGATGCCATAATAGCCAATGGATGATGGATGCCATGTTGGGCATCCGTCACAGGCAACCATCACCCTTCGGCTATTATCGCATCCAGTTATCGTACACATCATGAAAAGCTCATGAAGTATACTTATAACAATTGCCTGTGAGTATACCATACAGTGGCATACATAACATATAGGCTCCCATGTTCACATTTTTTTTTTTTAAAGTATAACACGTGGTATATAGTTTTTAAATGGATCCGATAATATGGAGTAATGTAGTACACTACGCTATTCCATACCTCAGAAAAAGGTATACTAGCCTGACCGAGGCTAAAATGACACTCTTTTGGCCTCCGTTGGGCTAATAAAACCCTATTGACACGTTTAGTGTGTACATTGTGAGATTGCCGAACCTACACGTTACGAAATGTAATATGAACAGGGCCTAAACTGGGCCTGTATTTCTCTGATAACTTCTCACCAATATACTCCACAGTTTTGTACAGAAAACTCACATCGGTCCCTGTCCATATCTAATCTCAAGCAGACCACTCAATGCCCGATATTTGTATTTGATCTAGAAATTCGAACCAACAATTTGGTTAATAATCGGACCATGTGGAAGGGGGGAGTGGATACTGAAAACTTCTTATGTTTGAAAGTGCTCTTCATCACTGTAAAGAGATTTACAATGTGTAAATCTCTGGGATATGTATATAATCATTCCATTTTCTCATACAAAAGAGAAATATTTTGCTGTGCAGAGCTGTTGGCACAACAGAGGTACCAAACATAGGAAGCCAATAAACCCATCAGTCAGTTTCTGGAGTGTGACACTGGAGCACCTTAACCCCTTAACGACTGGCCACCGACTTTTGACGGTAGGCAGTGCAGGTGCTTTGTCTACAGCGATGTCTTTTGGCGTCGCTGTAGAAGAGGCTGATGAGCGCTTCTGTGAGCGCCCATCTTCTAAGCAGGAGCTGGAACTTACAGCTCCTGAACTTAGAGCAGCCTCCTGAATGCAGCTGGGTTCGGAAAAACTTCCGACACCAGCTGTTTAACCGTTTGATTGCCGCAGTCTGTGACCGCGGCATGATAAAAGTGAACTCCCCTCTTTGATTGCGTCACTGGAAACCTGGTTACGCGATCAAAAACAGGGGGAATCCCTCTGCAGTCAGCCCTGGGGACCTAGAAAGGATCGCAGGGCTGTCTGTTCAGTATGCCTGCTCTTAGGGCACACTTTGTGCCGCTCTAACAAAAGCCTATGTCATAGTGACACAGTGTAATGTATTCGCATACAAGAGTACTTTTTACTTATAATGTATTAGCACAAAGTTGAAAATAAAGTTATCCGTTAATGGGATTTCAAATAATAGCAAAAAAAATATAAGTAAATAAAAAAAATGTCCCCATTTCCCCAAATGTCTGCTGAATGCAGGGAGGCAAAAACGGAAAAATGTACGGCCTTTTCTGGCCTGGTCATTAAGGGGTTAAGGGAGTAGAACATGCAAACTCTGCCCGGTGCTACTAGGTTTACTAGTTCTGCATTCTGCAAGTCTAGCCTCACTAAAGTATATGAAGATGATACATTGTACATGGTTACAATCAAATTCATTGCCTTAACCTAAGGTATGGCTGAATTTATTGGGTTGATGTCAGGCACTCCAAGCGTGAGCAAGGAGAACATTGGATAACTGCATTACTAATAAAATGTTGCTCTTTAACATCCATAGGCAAGGGGAACTGAAGGATAACAATCCTGTTTGACTATCTGAATAATGACACAAAAGATCTGATTTCAGATGCAAACATTCAAATATTCAGTGTTTTTTGCAAATTTCTTCCATATGAAACAGGGATCTTATGTACGCAACCTAAGGCTACATCTCAATGTGAATATGATTATGCAAAATGCTGTTGATGGGTTCCTTTAAATGATATCCGATCACATCTATAACTTTTAGTTAATAATTTCTGACTTCCAACTATTCTTCGTCCATGTATTTATGTTTAGCGCCTTGTAGCCTCGCAGCTGTTACTATTGCAACACTACAAGATATAGGTCACTGGAAGGTAAGATGTGGCCTTTAATAGCAAGCTGTAATGTAATGAGGACATCTGTTTTCATATGGTACTTGACACAAGGTACCAGAAATTTTATGTCATCCTGTCCAAACTTGTACATCATTAGAAAACTGCATTAGACTTTCTGATTGATTCTGACAAGTCCCTGACAGTTTTTGAGGTGAAACACATACATGACAAAGGGCAAACTATGTCTGCATATGTCAGCTGGAGCCCTCGCTCACTGACTGCTGGAGTGAATAAGCTGGCATTCTCCCTTGATGGATGACCACCTCTGCTGATATTTATGCTAATTCATAAACTCTATTTTTCTTCACTTGGGAAAATGCTTATTGTGTCAGTCCAGTAAATCCGATTCTTAATACCTTCATCTACATTCTGAAGTTCACAAGGTATTAAACATGAACAACTGCCATCATTTAGACGGCGACGTGTAGCGGTAATGTTAAAGATTGCAGAGTCACTCTTGAAAATATTCTGTATTTTTTTTCTACAATGTTTGCAAAGTAGAAATTAGGGACAATATCATGCCCTTTTCCTAACATTGCACCCAATGGATTGCTTCCAAACTTACACCCATTTTCAAAATAATTTAATGCACGAAATGGATCAATATAATGTGTCAATTGGCACTCTATTTTGGGAGTTAATCTCCCTCTATCTCTCTGGAGATAGAATTGTTAGCCCTCCCAGAGTCCTGCAGACATCTCCACAAAGGGTCCTTTTACACTGGCCAATATTGGCTGTAAAAAACAAGCGCTGATCAACGAGACAGCTCTTTGATCGGAGCTGGTTTGCGCCTTCCACAAGGAGCTATGATCAGTAATGTAAGGGGACGAGCGATGGTTACTACGATTGCTCATCCCCATGTTTTTCCATCGTGTCGGCAGCACATCTCCCTGTTTACACAGGGAAGTGTGCTGCCAAGAACGATAGTATTTTGTGCTACATAAACAATACGATCAGCCAATGAACAAGCGTTTTCTCCTTCATCAGCTGATCATTGCCTTGTTTACACAGGGCAATTAACAGGAACGAGTGTTCATATGGACGCTCGTTTGCCCAATCATTGGTCCGTGTAAACGGGCCTTAAAGAGGCTCTGTCACCAGATTTTGCAACCCCTATCTGCTATTGCAGCAGATCGGCGCTGCAATGTAGATTACAGTAACGTTTTTATTTTTAAAAAGCGAGCATTTTTGGCCAAGTTATGACCATTTTCGTATTTATGCAAATGAGGCTTGCAAAAGTACAACTGGGCGTGTTGAAAAGTAAAAGTACAACTGGGCGTGTATTATGTGCGTACATCGGGGCGTTTTTACTACTTTTACTAGCTGGGCTTTCTGATGAGAAGTATCATCCACTTCTCTTCAGAACGCCCAGCTTCTGGCAGTGCAGATCTGTGACGTCACTCACAGGTCCTGCATCGTGTCGGCACCAGAGGCTACAGTTGATTCTACAGCAGCATCAGCATTTGCAGGTAAGTAGCTACATCGACTTACCTGCAAACGTCGATGCTGCTGCAGAATCATCTGTAGCCTCTGGTGCCGGTGTCCTCGCTCGTCTGACACGATGCAGGACCTGTGAATGACGACACAGCGTGATCTCTCGAGAACACGCTGTGTCTGCACTGCCAGAAGCTGGGCATTCTGAAGAGAAGTGGATGATACTTCTCGTCAGAACGCCCAGCTAGTAAAAGCAGTAAACACGCCCCGATGTACACACATAATACACGCCCACTTGTACTTTTACTTTTCAACACGCCCAGTTGTACTTTTGCAAGCCTCATTTGCATAAATACGAAAATGGTCATAACTTGGCCAAAAATGCTCGTTTTTTAAAAATAAAAACGTTACTGTAATCTACATTGCAGCGCCTATCTGCTGCAATAGCAGATAGGGGCTGCAAAATCTGGTGACAGAGCCTCTTTAACTGGAAGTCTCCAATGATTACTCCTACCCCTTGATGGACCAACAATGTAGGTGAAATGCACCATCCAGAAAAGGCATCCTATTGGAAACCAAGAAGCCATTATAACACAGTCAACATATGAAAACCCCAATATGTTAACAAAGTTATACTCATATACAAATTAAAGCTTCTAAAAGGCGTCACAGAATTTTTGTCTTCAAAGATTCTCTATAATATTCAGCCCCCCCCCCCCCCCCCCCAAACTTTCCCTCCTCCAATAAGTTTGGTAGACTTTCTTGTTACACATCTACTTAGGTGATATTCACCTTCATTTGAGACCCTCGTTATATTCAATTTGAAACTTTATTCTTTGCTTAACAATATTTAGAACATTTTCCCTTCGTTATATATTGTTATAGCTCTTGGTTTGCACTGATCTTTTCCGCACAAAAAAATACTAAGAATATTTTAAATAATGTTAATTTGCAAGATCAGAAAGATTCTCTCAAATTCAATCAATAGAGATTTACTGACCAGGGCAGAGCTGCTACTAAGGTACCGGAATTTTTTTTACCCAATAACAAACTACGGCTTAACCCCTTAGTGACCAGCCTGTTTTAAACCTTAATGACCGAGCTATTTTTTACATTTTTCCATCGTCTCATTCAAAAAGCTATAACTTTTTTATTTTTGCATCGACATAGCTGTATAAGGTCTTGTTTTTTGCGTGACAAGTTGTATTTTTCTTAGCACCATTTTGGGGTACATATTATTTATTGATTAACTTTTTTTGGGGGTTAACAGAAAAAAACCTGCAATTTCGCAACAATTTTTTGCGTCCTTAATTTATGCCATTTACTGTGTGGTATAAATAACATAACGTTATTCAGCGGGTTGTTACGATTGCGGCTATACCAAATTTATATGGTTTTCTTGTGTTTTACTACTTTTACACAGTAAAAACACAGTTTTTCCAAAATTATTTGTTTACGTGTCACGATCTTTGAAGTGCCATAACTTTTTTTTTCTTTTTTTTTTCTTCTGCCATTGCAGCTGTATGGGGTTTGTTTTTTTTGCGGGACGACTTGTTGTTTTTATTGGTACCATTTTGGAGGACATGTGACTTTTTGTTCACTTTTTAGCACATTTTTTTGAAGTCAGGATGAACTTAAAACAGCAATTCTGCCATTTTTTTTTATTTTATTCTTTACAGTGTTTGCCAAGTGGGTTAAATAACAATAGCTTTATAGTTGGGGTTGCTACGGACGCGGCATTACCAAATATGTGTAACTTTTTTTTCCTCTTTATTTATTTTTCATAAAGCATTTTGGAAGGGAAAAAGTTTTTTTTTTAAATTTATTTAACTTTTTTTTTAGTCCCACTAGGGGACTTCACTATGCGATCGTTTGATCGCTTTTATAATACCCTGCAATACTTCTGTATTGCAGTGTATTATCGCCTGTCAGTGTGAAACTGACAGGCATCTGCAAGGCCATGCCTCTGGCAGGCATTAACTCGAGGCAGACCTGGGGGCCTTTCTAAGTCCCCCAGCTGCCATAGAAAGCACCGACACCCTGCAATCGCATAGCAGGGTGTCGGTGGGATGAGAGAGGGAGCACCCTCCCTCCCTCCAAAACCACTTAGATGCAGCGCTCGCTATTGAGCGCTGCATCTAAGGGGTTAAACTGGCAGATTTCGGTCCGCCCACTCGAGAAGCGCTGCTCAAAGCCCCCAGCTACCAGCGGTATCTGAGAGCAGGGAGCATTTACTGCTCCCACCGGCGCTGCTTTATTCTGATGCAACGCCGTGAAAAGGCATATGCATCAGAATAAAGCCCGTTAGTCACTAAGATCATTAACGGGTTAACTGCAAAATAAGCTACAACAGTACAGTCTGTATATATGAAGGGGTATTCTGTAATATTACATGGGTTTATTAGTAGGCTCAAATTGTACCTTTTTTCTGAATGGCATTCTGGAGTACCTCAGCTCCTTCAGTGCAATATCCGATACAGCAATGTTCATATACATCTGGCTCTGCCAGGTATTGCATCTCAGCCCTGCTTAGCCCCGTTCACTTCAATGGGCACATACACTATATGGACAAAAGTATTGGGACACTTACACATTAAACCTACAGAAGTTTTTATGACCTCTCATTCTAAATTCCTAGGTATTAATATGGAGTTGGTTCCCCTTTGCAGCTAGAATAGCTTCCACTCTTCTTGGAAGGCTTTCTAGATGTTGAAGTTTTTCTGTGGAAATTTGCGCCCATTCATCTAGAAGAACATTTGTGAGGTCAGACACTGATGTTAGATCAGGCGGCCTAGTTCGCAATCTCCATTCTAGTTTATCTCAAAGATGTTCTATGGGGTTGAGTCCACGGCTCTGTGTGGGCCAGTCAAGTTCTTCGACACCAAACTCACTCAACCATGCCTTTTATGGGCCTTGCTTTGTGTACTGGGGCACAGTCATGCTGGAACAGAAAAGGGCCTTCCCCAAACTGTTCCCACAAAGTTGGAAGCATACAATTGTCCAAAATGTCTTGATATGCTAAAGTATTAAGATTTCCCTTCGCTGGAACAAAGGGGCCTAGGCCAATTCCTGAACAACAACCCCATAGCATTATCCCTACTCCACCAAACTTTACAGTTGGCACAATGCAGTCCGGCAGATAACGTGTTCTCGGCATTCACCAAACCCAGACTCATCCATCAGACTCCCAGGAAGAGAAGCGTGATTTGTCACTTCGGAGAACATGTTTCCACTACTTCAGAGTCCAGTTGTTTACACCACTCCATGCGACAGTTGGCATTGTCCTCAGTGATAGGCTAGCATGCAGCTGCTCGACCATTTGGTATGGGATCCCTATTAGAGAATGAAGTTGAATGGTGAATGATTGCGACATGAATGGTTTGGAATGATTAATTTTCATTATTCTTTGAATTCACTAAATAGATTTTTTTCACTTCTGTTGAGATCATGCTATCTTGCATTTGTACTGAGAAAGTGTGATAACTGCCTTGGTACTTGATCTAATTTGTTTTTTTTTAAATTAAATTGTGTGTGCTAGAAGATGCCCCTAGATCAGAAATCCCAAACCTTATGTATGTTGTAATCGACTTACAAATATTATTAAAAGGAAAAAAATGTGGGACGTGACCTGACAGTGGAGCTGAATAAACTTGTGAGCTTGGCATTGCCAGCATTAAAAGCAGCGCTGGCGGACCCCCTTCTCTCCGACTCTGGTTTCTCAAGATTGAGGAAATTAAACGCATGGAAGACCTCCCTTCTCACGTAATTAATCAACGTGACATTTTCTCTAAAACATGGTACCATTGGATTGTCTATCAAGACGCCCTAGAATATAGGACCATCATGGCCACCTGAGGCAGAGATTTCATACCTCCTGAGATGTGAAGTGGACCATGTGCCTACAGAATCCCCCCCCTTTTTCTCCCCCCTTTTTTATTTATTTTTATTTTGTTTGCTTACATATTTTCTTTGTCTATTCTCTATTTTCCTCTTTTTCCCCTCTCTTCGATGTTGCCATACCGAATATTGTCCATTGTATTGATGCAATATTGTGGACCTGCGTGACTACTATTTGGCATATGTTATTATTTTGATTTTATCCCCCCCCCCCTTTTTCTTATTTTTGCTCCCTTGATTAACATGTCATTGAATTGGAAAATTTGTAAAAATAAAGAATTTACAAAAAAAAAAGCAGCGACTGCACACCACAACCTCTAAAACATGCATATAGGCATTCTGACATGGCCAGGCGACGGAAGACTGGAGTTAAGTCTAACAAACACCTGGATTTTTACTTTAGCCCGGAGCCAAAAAGAGTCCAAGATGGGGCCGGTCCGCGTCTGAGCTCGGGAGCGCAGGCCTGTGCTCAGTCTCCGCAACTTACCTCCATGCTGCCAAGAAGGTCTACCTCAGAACTGCATATACCCATCTTGGGGACGATGACTGAACAAAACGGCCCACTCACTCCAACCATGAGACCCGCTCTTTGCTCTCCGCAGTGCACGAGGAGTCAGTCTTCTTCCACGCTATCTTCTCCTACTGGCCGCAGCCCGGCGAAGCAGAGACCTCATCTTCAGGAGTGCACCTTACAAGAACTGGAGGTGAGTGAGGCCCCGGCCATAGAGGAGAAAGAATGTGCATACAGAGATCGTCTTAATGATCTACCCTCCTCTGGTAACATGCTGACAGAAGCCTCCATAAAGATGCTTTCCTTACTGCGTCACTCCTTCAGAGAGGACATGACACAACCTGTGCACCATATCAATGTTTCTATACATGAGCTGGGGAGTAAAAGGCATCATATTGAGATGAAGATGGGGAAATTTGCAACTTCCCACAATGACTTGATCGATGTGCATTATGACTTGGAGGAAGAAATGTCACAATTAAAGGCGATGGTAGCAGACCTAGAAAACCGGTCGAGACAAAACAATGTAAATTTCAGAGGGGTTTCAGAGATGGTTCCCCCATCAGATCTTACTTTAATGGAACCTCTTGCGCAAATGTTAAGTCAACACCCATCCGTTAAGGGCATTTGTATTGGTGATAGAACACATCTCATCTCCCTGTATGCAGATGATGTTATTCTTACTGTAGCGGATCCTGAAGAATCCTTGTGTCACGCTGTAGAGGTGTTTAATCAATAATAAGAGATGGTACCAAAAACTGTCTAAACACCTCAAAATCTCAGGCCCTTCCTATTAAGCTATCTTCACATGCTCTGAGCTTCTTGCAATCAAAAGATCTATTTGATTGGAGACAGGATAACATACAATACCTGGGTATTAATCTAACCTCCATATCTATAAAATTATATTCTGCTATTTGTGAGCCCCTGCTTCTCAAAAATCTGAACAGAGGCAGAGACGCTTACCAAATCAGATGTTTCCTGCATTGGTAAAGTAGCCACTTTTAAAATGCTCCTCTTACTATCCTGCTTCTGTACTATTATAGAACCCTGCCGATTATAAGACTTCCTTTAGCTTTTTTCAGGAAACTGCAATCTATTATATCCCGATTTGTTTGGTCGGGGGGAAAAGCCTTGTTTAGCTAGGAGCATATTCTATAAACATAAATTGGCTGAGGGATTGAGAGTTCCGAATATGTATAACTACTACTTTGCCTCGGTTGTTTTTCAGTTGACTAACTGGTGGGAGGGTGACACTAATGTTCATTGGGTACACATTGATCAATCGTTTATACTACCGCTAGACCTGAAGTTACCACTGAAGTTTTCTTGCTGGAGTTGGCCATCTCCTAGTTTGACTTCTCCACTGATGAAAGCTTCTCTTAATGCTTGGCAAAATTTTCATTTGAGGGTAAATGCAAAAGATAGCTTTGCAGGGGGGATTTAAGTCTTTGCGTATTGGAGGGGATGATAAAACCTCAACTTATCACAATGGTCTGAACAAGGGCTTATCCAGGTACAGCAAATTTATAACGATATATCGCTGTTGACATTTATGGCCTTGAAGGATAGATACTTCCACCAAGAAGGAGACTATTACAAACATCTCCAAATTGTACATTTTCTATCTAATCACTCTATGGATGGAAGGTCTTCGATTCTTTATATTCCATTCTAGATGACCAGAACGCCTTTGTTAAATCGTATCCTTTTCGACAATGCGAAAAGTATTTCTATGCCATGGTGTAGCATGAGGATTGGACCAGGGCTATCCGCCTTGCTCATAAATCCTTAAGATGTAGCGCACATGTAGAGCCTTTCTCCTTGTTACTTCTTAGGTGGTATTTTACACTTGACAAGGTACACATGGCCTACCCAAACGCGAGTGAGTTATGTTGGAGGGATTGTGGTCTTAGGTGTACAATTATGCACATATTTTGGTCGTGCCCTTTCATACAATCATACTGGGAATGGATTTTCAGACTGTTGTCTAGAATTTTGTATCAAAGAGTACCTAAAAACTCGCACATTGCTCTATTGTTCTTAAATAGGTCAGAAATTCCAGGTAAATGCAGGGCTCTGGCCTGCAAAATTCGGACTATTTACAAATTGCTTATAGCACGCAACTGGACATCCAGAATAGTCCCAGACATTACAGAAGTAATAGAGGAGATTAATACTACTTATAGCTATGAAAAAGTCATTGCACTTAGAAATAAGAAATTCCCTCTATTTGAGAATATTTGGCTTGCGTGGTCTCAGGACTCCTTTTGCATACTAGTATAATAGTGCATACAGGTTGTGAACAGAACAGCACTTCTTATAACTGACTACCAATTCTGACAATTATGAACTCGTGTACCTACACATTTTTGTTTTGACATATTTAGTTTGTAGTTACTTTCTTTTCTTTAAAGTATGAAGTCGTTAACCCCTTCGCGCACCCAGACATGCTGTTACGTCTGGGTGCGAGGGGTGATGTTTTGGAGCGTGGCAGGGCTTAGCAGAAGCCTGTAAAAATGACGATATACTGCAATACGTTAGTATTAACTTACGTCTAAAGATCGCTGGTTCAAGTCCCCTAGGGAGGGCTAATAAAGTGTGTAAGAAAAATAGTGAAACGTTTTCAGTAGTGAAAAAAAAATCCTTTTCCCATTTTCCCCCTAGAGTAATGTAAAAAATAAAAAAAAAAACAAAATTGAAATCGCTGCATCTGGAAAAGTCTGAACTATTACACTATAGCATTATTTAATGCGCACGGTGAAAGCCATAAAAAAAATGAAAAAACCCAAAATCGCTGTTTTTTGGTCAACTTCGCTCTTGAAAAAAATTGAATAAATTTTTTTCAGTTTCCCAGTACATTATATGGAACTATAAATAATACCATAAGAAACTACAACTCCTCCCGCAAAAAATAAGCCCTCACACCACTCGATTGACGGAAAAATAAAAAAGTTATGGCTCTTGGATTGCGAGGAGTGAAAAATGAAAATGAAAAATTTAAAAATGGCTTCGTCCCGAAGGGGTTGATAACTCTATCTCTGGAAATATTGTGTGTGTGTGTGTGTGTGTGTGTGTGTGTGTGTGTGTGTGTGTGTGTGTGTGTGTGTGTGTGTGTGTGTGTGTGTGTGTGTGTGTAAATACATATTCAATTTCCATTGTGATGTAAATTCATGTTTATCTCTCATTCTCTTTACTGCTGTTTTGTTAAAAAATTAAAAACTTTTTAATAGAAAAAACTATTGACGCTAAAAGAAAAAAAGTTTACAAAAAGATTTGACCAATTTGTACTTTAGTATATTACCAGTGTGACAACTAGTTATATGGTTTTCAACCTAATATCAAGTTTGAGTAATGCTATGACATCCCTGGTACCACTACTGCACGATAGTGTCTGCTGTCATAAAATCTACTTCAATTACCTACAGAAAATGACCTATTGTTTAAAACTGATTTTAATGTGAAACACATAATTAAATAAAACCATATTTAAAAAATATATATCTTTTTTTATTAAAAAAATATACTGAAATCTTGCCGTTTTCACACTGGCCACTGAGCCTCACAATACACATCCCTTCCTTTTCTGTAGAGATCACTTCTCAGCAGTCATCTCCTTATCACATGCAGAATTACAATGAGAGGAAACACACACACATACACACACACATATATATATATATATATATATATATATATATATATATATATATATATATATATATATATATATATATATATATGTATATATGTGTGTATATATATATATATATATAAAATAAATAAACACCGGATCCACCATTGACCATAAATAGTGGACACAAATAACCTCCCTCCCTCCCTGCAGAATGACCTCTGTAAAGGTTACAGGGAATGCCCACAACCATCTCCTATAGTAGTCCACGAGTCGTCTTTGGGCTGAGCTTTCTTATATCCACTGTCATTAAGCAAATCTCTGAAGCAACAACTTGGGCAAGATGACTGTCCCCATAATCATTTATAGAAAAATAATAATAATAATTAATGCCTTCGCTTTAAATCTGGACTAAAATGTAACTGTATAATCGCAAATAAATAGGTCCACACACAATTGCTAAATGAATACAGATGGTTTTACTTCAGTGCAAAATCTACATATTAAAAGATATAAAAGCAGCTGAGAACATACACACCTTGCTTATCTGGGGAGAGCCCGCTGTTTTTTTTTTTAAAACACACCCAGAAGTTCCAATGAGGGTAGCGCAGTGGTCCTGGACACTATGCAGTCCTAGGTGAGCTCTTCCTTCCTCGTCTATCCAATGTTTCTTATTAGCCTGTTGGTTTCTAATTGCCCCATATGCAACTCAACGCAAATTCCCATATTCTAGACGTTTTTAAACTACCCATACATTTTTGCGCATGTGTGACGTGAGCTCTTACAAATGTATAACTTCCTTGAGCTATGATACTCCCCCGGACCCCAAAGTGGTAGAACTAACAAAAATGAACTCCTTGCTTACAAAGGGAATCTCTAATCTATAGCAGCAGGAATCCCTCTACATTTCAGTGGGAATCCCAGGAGGAGAGCTAAGTGGTTACACTCCGTTTTATCCGACACTGCTATGAAACCTCACTTGTTGACATTCAATGAATATCCAAGACGGTGCTTTCATTTATCTTGAAATTTATTGACACTAACAATAGAACGGGATGTATTAATATCAGTTTTTTATGCTTTTAGAGGAAGATTGCATCCTTTTATACAGAAAATGTTTATTTTTTATGTCTTAACATCACTATTTTGCACATATTGACATTGCTTAACACCCGATTTGCTACTCGTACGTTCACGGCTCTTTTAAATTGACTGACTGAATTCCTTTAAAATAAAAATATGAATGTGTTTGAAGCACCCAGTTACAGGTTGTGTTCTATTTAGCTCTTGATTGAAACGTATTGCCTCTCAGTATCTTTTAGCTATGAAAATTATAATATGGAACAGAGATTAGAATGAAATTATCATGGCTGGAAGGCATTTACTCAGTGGTGGCAGCCACATAAACCTGGGCCCTGAGAATGATGATAATACATTAGGTTCTGCATGCCTGCTATTATTGCTATACATTATGTATGTTTCATTTATACTATTTCGCACACACCAGCAACGTTGACAGATAGGTAATTACTCCCTGCGCCAATGAACACTTATCTGCAGCTTCGCTGTTTATTGCTGGCATGGAGCACGCTTGTCAGTCAAGGTCACTTGTTTGTGCGTCCTTTTAAATAGTTTCTCTGTTGTTGAACTTAGCATACAATGTTTGCTTAAAAGTCATGTTATATAATTATCTAATGCTGGAATGTATTTGTAAGCTTTTATGCTAAATTAATATAGATTAAAACCTCTCAAAGATTACCACTAGATCATTTAATTCAATTCAGCGTGGTCGTCTCAGAGATTTCAGAATAAAAAAAATTATATATATATATCTCTTGCAGCGCTCGTGTGTGGAAAAATGGTTGTTTATTCAGTCGAACACAAAGTGACGTTTCAATCCTACAATAGGACCTTTATCAAGCATAGTGACATCAAATACTGCAAACATATATAGGGCAGAGTGACATTTGCATAATTAATCTCATTAGAATACAAATAAAGTGCATAGTGCAGAAAATCATCATCAAGTAATTTAAGGCATCAGCCAAGATGTCCATGTGATACATAAAATGCAAGTGGTCATACAAAGTATCGTGAACAACGATATAAAATCAAGTGATTAAGACATAATCAAATATGCCTCAGTTGTGTTAGAATAAGGTGTCGTAGATCCACTCACCAATCAGAACTTCAGGTTTTTATTAGTATAAATATCTATCCGGTTTCGTAGCGATGCTCAGCTGTAAACCACGTTGTGATCAGAATGTACCGGTATGAAGTGCGCGTGCGTGAGGGTTAGAAGCGGAAGTGTTCAGCTGCAAGGCAACAGGACGCTCAAGTAACGTGGTGACGACACAGTGCGTTCCACCGTGTAAGCATCGAGTGCATATACTGTACATACTTTTCAGTAGGCCAACATTTCGGTATTGAAAATAATTTTTGAAATTGGACTTTTTCTAATTTTCTGAGACACTAAATTTTGGGTTTTCATTAACTGTTACCATAATCATCAACACTAAAAGAAACAAATGCTGGAAATAGATCTCTCTGTGTGTAATAAATCTATAGAATATGAGTTTCACTTTTTGAATTGAATTACTGAACTAAACATTTTTTTTATATCCTAATTCATTGAGGGCTAATATGTGTGTGTGTGTGTGCGTGTGTGTATATGTATGTGTGTATATATATATATATATATATATATAAACCTGGCCATGCTTTTGCCCTTCTGCCCTCCCTGAGCTCCTAGTATATGCCATCACTTTATTATCTGTGCGGGTTTTCAGAAAATGGGAATACCCATTTAATACACCAAAAAAAAAACATTTTAACTACATTATGTGACTTTCCCGATAATTTTTGTATTCAAGAAATGTCTCTGTATATAAATAAATATTTTTTCATTACCATCTTCTGTTCGATATTTAAAAAAAACAAACCAACAAACAAACACGAGTGAGTCCAGATTCACACACACAATTTACACACCTAAAACATGGCTGGAATTCCTAAACCGTTAATTCTACACTTTTGTGTTTTGTGTACAGAGGCTAAAGGCTGAAAGTTGTGTCACTGTCCAAATATCTCTGAAGCTGACCTAAAATCTTCGCTAAACTCCTATAGTGTAGTGGAACAGTTCATTTTTTTAATATATCAGATTACTGTACAGTGCCTGGAATAAAGATGACCCTTCCAAGCAGGCATATTTTACACCATTCTTGGTAGAGGAGATGGGTGTCGTGATTTGTGCCAAGTTTATTAAAAGGCGCACACCTCTTAATAAGTTTAGCACATTTTGCACTGCCATAGCAGCAGAAAAACAATTCTATGCCTTCTATGAGGTGTATATTTGCGACTAAATATGCGCCATTTTTTAGCATTTTTACATAATGAATTTGACTAAAACGAAGTCTCCTTGGAGACCACGCCCTCTTTTTTTGTCCTTTTCCAAATTTGCCAAGAGTAATGAAAAGTCTTCTACCGCAAATTTGTCTCCCGTTGTAATTTGCAACTTTTTTTTGTCACAGTTTACACCAAAACCTGGCATAAACTACATGAAAAATGTGGGCCATTGAGCCAACAAGGAATGCTGGGAGATTTCAGATCTGATGCCTGCAAAACCGTGAATATATGTCTAGAATAGAATAACTTTGTAAGACAGTTTATAGGCTATACAAAGGTATACTAGCTGAATGTACGCCAAAAGGACACACTTTTACCATACATCTGACTAATGATAACCTATGGGGATGTTAGACGTGTATATGTTGAGAGAATTTTCCAGGATATACACAGATTGTGGAGAGCATACAAAAATCTGTACAAGATAACTAATGCAATGTACCTGCAAAGCTGCTAGACTTTCTATGTAGCTTATTTCTGTATGTACACGAAACAACAATCGGCACACAGAGACTGCGTCGCAGGTGGCTGTCAGGGGGGCCGCCCTGCTCTTTCTAATGGCTTACATGCTGTGGTTGCTTTTGACCGTGGCATCTAAGGGGTTAAATGAGCAGGCTCCTGCTCGTTTCAGCCCACTCCATTGTTCCCCTACCCGGCTACAACGTAAGTATACATCACACATCGGGAAGGGGTTAAAACCCAAGGCGACATCCAAAGTGCTGAGCCCGCACCATACGCAGCGGGTGCCGGCTGTTTGACTGACACCTGCCTGCAACGGCCAGGATTGGAGAGAACTCTGATCCCTGCCATTTAACCCTTCAGGTGCCACGGTCATTAGCTACCACGGCTCCTGAGCGGTTACACAGAGGAAGGGGGCTCAGTCAGTCTCCCAATCGACCCCCACAACGAAATCGCAGTGTGTTGATTGGGTGACCTGGCAGCCGAAGGCCTGTTGAAGGCCTTCAGGACTCCTTTCTGTGATTTATTATTAAGCCAGAGGCAAGGCTTAATAGTAGAGCACAGATAAAGACAATACATTAGTATTGCATGATCGATCTAATGATCACATGGTAAAGTCCCCTAGGTGGACTAAAAAAAGTTTAAAAAAAAATGTAAATAGCATTTTAAAAAAGAATAAATAAAAGTAAAATAATAACTTTCCCCATATTTTCCAAAAAGTTACATAAACCATCATAAAAGTAAACCTAATTGATATTGACCTATAATTACAATATTGCGTAATTTAACCCACCGTATGATCACTGTAGATCAGAAGTTCACAATGAAGCATTTTTGTTTTTTGGTGACCTCGCTTTCCAAAAAAAAAAAAAATGGAATAAAAACTGATCAAAAAGTTGCATGTATCCCAAAAGGGTACTAATAAAAAAAGACATCTCACGAAGCAAAATACAAGTCCTCGTACCGCTCAGTCAATGGATAAAAATAAAATAGTTACGGTGCTCAGAATCTTTTAAAACCAAACAATTTTTTTTGTTTTAACAAATAATCGTTTTTTTCTTTTGTAAAAGTAGTAAAACATAAAAATCATATTGACCATCAGAAGAAAGATGTTATTTTTAACGCACCGTGAACGTCTTTAAAACAAAACCCAAAAAAACAATGGAGGAATCGCTGGTTTTTTTTCCCCATTTAACCTGAAAAATCATTTTATTTATTTTTCAGTTTTCCAGTACATTAAATGGTGGCCTTAAAAACTACAACTAGACCCGCAGAAAACCGAGAAATAAAGAGTTGCTTTCGGAATGCGACCATAAAAAAACAAAATTAAAAACAATGTCTTTCCAATGGGTTAAAGTATATATTCGTTTCAGTTTACACCTGGTCTGATGTGCATGTTCGTCGTATATGTCAAGAAAATCTCCTCACATATACAAGGTGTGGGTTGTTTTTACATTTTCCAGGTTTGTGGAAAAAAATTTTTGCCGCAAAGTTTTATGAATGGCAACAAAAGAAAAAGCACAAAGACTGCATGTGTGAATACATCCCAACATGGGTAAAAAGTGGGTGTGGATTTGGGTGTCTGGCTTCACATTGAGTGTGATTTGCCACTTACAACGGGGAGCCTCAGACTCCGCTCTTGACCCTGGTTCTCTTCTATCTTGTCCGCTGCAGTTACCCTTTGGCGCAAATCTCACACTTGACCTAGTCCTGACGCTGCTGAGATTCCTAGGGCTGGATGGCCAGGCATTTATTATGTACTTGCTATTGTCAGTAAAAAAAAAATTCTCTTACTGTCCACCTGAAATAAATACCAGCTGGGTCGGTGGTTTTCTGTTCTGGTGCCATCCCTGCATAAAGACTTCAATAGCCAAATACATGCCAAAGAAGTGTCCTGTTGGCATACCATCTGTGTGACTGATTTACATCACTATACTGCAGTCTCAATTGTATTGAAAAGTGCACGTTATAATACTACTTTATACAAAAAAAAGTAGACTTTTTTTTTTTTTAAGTCAATGGCGGACGTGTGAGGGTCCGTCGAACGTAAACACTGAACAAGATGTGAATCTAGCCTTAGAGAATTCCTAGTTCCTTACTCATTTCTTATTGTAATTATATTATTATTAAAAGTGCTGTGGGGAATTTCCAATTCTCCATGTTTGCCTGCAGATGCCCTTTTAGTTCCATACCGACCGTTTAGCTTTATAATTCCTCTTTAAGTATTGATTTGGCTACAGATGTAGTGTCAGAAAGTAACATGAGAGTCTGCCTGTTATCCCTAGATGATGCCAATTATGAATACAATTGTCATACACTTATAGTAGGGGATGAATAATACATAGAGCAGGACATGCGGTGATTAGACATGACTGTTAATTAATTTTGTATGTTCAGCTCTGATATTTTTTGAATGTATTATTAAGTGTTTCCTAATAAAAACTCTTGTGAGCTATTTGTATCTTTTTGTCAATTGGGTCTACTTGTAAGTGTAAAAACTGTTTGTATTAGTTGTAATCTCTGACCTTTACACCCAGGAAAATTAAATAAAAACTTATTATGATGAAGAGCTATTAAAATAGAAAATGTAATCTTGATGCTAGCTTTGAAGAGAAACTATAAGGCTCTGTTCACATCATGTTGTGAGCCTTCCATCTGAGGTTTACGTTGGGTGTCCTCCCGACGTATATCTCCGATGGAAGGCTGCAATGTATCTTACTTTCTAGGTATATGGCAGGATATGTCACCGATACAGCTTTCACCCCCTCATTATAGCAACACTTATTATTTTGAGCCGCTTCCCTGTGTCCACTGTCCGTGTTTACTCTTCCGATGTCCAATGTACAGTGGCGGATCATCATTAGAGCGGTTCGAACCACACTTGACCTCACGGGCCACCTCATGCTCGGTGGCGTTGCTAGCACCAAAGGGGGCCTCGGGGCTAGCGACCGCAACATTCACTTGTATTTGCGTCCGCAAATACAAATGAATACTATAGGCTGCAGGCCACTTTAGGCCTGCAGCCTATAAAGCGCTAGGAAGACTCCCTGCGCAGGCCGGGGTGATGACGGCCCTGCATCACCGGATGATGCGCCCGGAGGATATGAGCGCTGCCTCCGTCATGGGAAGAAGGGGGGGAAGCACGGTGCAGCATTATATACAAGGGGAGGAGTGCTGTGCAGCACTATATACAAGGGAGGAGCGCTGTGTAGCACTATATACAAGGGGGGAGCACTGTGCAGCACTATATGCAAGGGGGAGCGCTGTGTGGCACTATATACAAGAGGGGAGCACGGTGCAGCACTATATACAAGGGGAAGGGAAGCGCTGTGTTGTACTATATCAAAGAAGGGGGAGCGCTGTGTAGCATTATATACAAGGGAGGCACTGTGTGGTACTATATACAAGAAGGGGGAACCGCTGTGTAGCACTATATACAAGAAGGGGGGAAGCGCTGTGTAGCATTATATACAAGAGGGGGAAAGTGCTGTTTGACACTATATGCAAAGGGGAGCACTGTGTAGCACTATACACAAGAAGGGGGGGGAACGCTGTGTAGCACTAGATACATGAAGGGGGAGCGCTGTGTAGCACTATATACAAGGGGGAGCGCTGTGTAGCACTAGATACAAGGGGGAGCGCTGTGTAGCACTATATACAAGGGGGGAGCTCTGTGTAGCACTATATACAAAAAGGGGGAGCGCTGTGTGACACTATATACAAGGGGAGGGGGCTGTGTGACACTATATACAAGGGGCGGAAGCGCTGTGTGACCCTATATACAAGGGGGATCGCTGTGTGGCGCCATCTATAGGGGGCTGTGTGTGGCGTGGTCTACAGGGGATCTGTGGGGCACCATCTACAGGGGGGTGTGTGTGATACTATCTACATGGGGGTGTGGCTTTATCTACACGGAGGTGTGTGTGGCGCTATCTACATGGGGCAATGTGTATGTGGTGCCTTACAGTGTGGACACCATTATATTCAGGGGCACAGTGTTTGGTACTATTTCATTCAGTGGCACAGTGTTTGGTGCTATTATATTTAGGGGCACAGTGTGTGGCACCATGGTTAATTTATCTTCGTTTATAGGTGTGGAAATGTTGGAAACGTGAAGAGCCGAAGACATCTGAGTGGCAAATTCTGCAGAAATGTGTCATGGCGAAGAAAAAAAGAAAAAAAACTACTAGAATGTGAGACATCGTCACCTGTGAGTCACTAGATTTATAGAGAATCTGACACCTCTACTGACATGTTTATTCTAGGAAATCCTTGTATAGTACACAGTCTTTGTGCAGTCCAGGACTAAAAGACAAATACGTGTTACCATTCCCCTTGTCAGGGGGATGTGTCCCTACACAGTGTGATGCTGTCAGTATGTAGGGACAAAAAAGGTAGTGTTAACAATAGTTATGACGCGGTGGAGAAGGGGGGCCCAAGTTTCAGCCGAGGGCCTATGGTCTACTTAATCTGCCACCACACTTACAACTTTACTATTCCTATAGCCAGCATTTTGCTATGCTCTAAATAATATGAAACTGCCTTAAACAAAGTGCTAGCCCTCAGTGATGGTGTCCGCTTCTTCTCTGCCCTCCATAGCTCATTCTCTCCCTTTTCCATCTATTATGCTGCAGTAGGAATTATTAGGGGTTATCAAGCACGCATATCGGCTGTGTAGTCTCTTACTGCTCTGCATAGCTTTGAATACTGGCAGACAAGTGTTCTGTGCACGCTTCTCTTGATCTATGCTGCCTGCTTTGATGCCCTTTTCACTCTCCATCTCGGCAAGCTGCCATTTTCCACACTCTATGACCTCCGTGTCATCACTATGGGGGTGTCACACAGGTCACATCCAAGGACAACGAGAAGGTCCGTACAGAATTTGATAGGAGTCACTAATAGGAGCCGGCGCCAAGATCCCACACACCGAACTCTGAGATTCCAAAAAGTTGTGTGACAGAACTACGGCTCATCCCATCGCTCACCGTAGCAGGGAGCATTGAGCGTTTTTCTGGATACAGTTTGTATGGAATAGTGTAGTCTACTCTGCTATTCCATACTATTTTATTTTTTTTTGCTGGAAATATTGTCGTTTACTGATCATCAGCTTTCCCGGCATACATGCTAAACGGACATCACAAACATGATGTGAACATATTTATTTATTTCTATTAATCCTATAACGCCAACATATTCAGAAGCACTGTACGTAAGTTGTCCTCACTTACTATCTAAATTCCATATCTCTATGTTTTTGGAGTGTGGCAGGAAACCAGAATACCTGGTGAAAACACACGCTAGCGAGGAGAACATAGAACTCAATGCATATGTCGTCCTTGGTAGGATTTGAATACAGTATCCCAATGCTGCAAGACAACAGTGCTAACCACTGAGCCACCGTGCTGCCCATCTCATAGTCTTAAATAAGAACATCTGCATTATGGAAAATAAAGTTATACTATTGGGTGCAATTAAAAATAAAGTTACAACATGGAGGAACGAGGTGCAAATTAATCTGTCCCCATATGCTGATGTACAAATGTGGTGAATTACATTGTCTCTAATAGCACTTGATGAATTCCGGTCACTTCAGTGGTGCATGTTTGGCATGTACACTGGGAAAATCTCCCAGAGTACACGCCGACGCGACCTGAGACTTTAATAGCCATACGTATGGCAAAAGAGTGCCCTTTGGCATATGTTTGGCCAGTATATATCCAGATCCTGCAGCTGTATCCAAATAAAAACTGTATAATGCATACAGTTACATACTTCTGGGCATATGTTTGGTGGGACTGTTTCAAATGGATCCACCGTCAAATGCAGTGTGAACCAATCTAGTATTATCCAGTCTGCTGTGGGGTTAGTCCTGGGAACTTTAAGGAAAAGTAAGAAAATTTCCGAAGCGTATCACATGCGCTCTCTCAACACTGCTGGTTCTACATTTATCTAGCTTTGCACCTTCCAAAAACTTTCAACGCACACAAAGGAGAAAATCAATTCTACTAATGAAACTTTGAAAAAATGTGAAGCTTGATTACATAAAGATGCTTCGGTGCAACTGTAACTTTTTAATGTTTCCAAAATAGGGAAAACTTGGCACCATTGAATGTTAAAAGTGCCTTTTACTGAATTGAGCCAGTGGATATAAATGTTAGGTATTTCACACTGCCATATTAGGGCTCGTCCACACGTAGCGGATTTGCTGCGTAAGTTCTGTCCGGAGTTGCGGACGGAAAATACGCAGCAGAATACAGTAGCAGCAAAGTGGGTGAGATTTAACAAATGTCATCCACACGTTGCGTAAATATTCAGAGCGGAAATTGACCTGCAGTAAATATTTTCTGAATCGCAGCAAGTCAATTCCTGCTGCGGAAAGTGGACTGAATTGCTGCGTTTTTCAGAGGAGATGTCACCATCTCCCAACATTGTGAAAAACGCAGCAAAATACGCACCATTTTCTGCAGTCCAAACCGCAGGAAATGGTGCGTTTTTGCCACAGAGGAAAGTCTGCTAGTTTCAACAGAACTGCTGCAGAAATTTTTTGCAGCAATTCTGTTACATGTGGACAGGCCTTGCGCAAAGTTTCATTGATGTAGAACAAATTTTATGGTTTCATTTCTTAATTGAAAATAGATTTAAGAAGACCTTACATATGTTAACAATTATTATTTACTGAAACATAAATGAAAGCAAATAAGGGAAATGAATACCTGTAATGTTACTATTGTAATCCAAAATGGTGGACATAATTTTGGTTTTGAAATTCACTCACTAAGTGATGAGACAAAATTCCTAAATTCATGTGCAACCTTAGGCCTCATGCACATGACCAGATTACGGATGTGTTGTACAGATCTGTAATATGTCGTCTATAGTCTGCATACTGTACACAACAGCATATTCTAGCGACTAGGTGGTGGACGCTACAGATACAGTTTACATTGTTGGTGCACACTTTCTATGGATTCATATAGCATAAACCAAGAAATAAATGAGAAATTGATGATTACTGAATTGCTTCTCTTCCGTAAACTTTGTAGACCTTGGCTGTTTGACTTCTGTCCATATAGTATCTACGCAGTTCCTAGATGAGAGGTTCTGGGTAAAAATGTGGTGTTAAAAAAAAATAATTTATATTCCCTTTAAATGTTATGCCTGTAAGGCCTCATGCACATAGCAGAGGATTCCATAAATACAATATGGTTCCATAGTCTATGGGTGCTGTATTACGGCTCTGTAGTTTGCTGTTGTACAATAGGCCTATCCTTAGGATAGGCTATCGATGTATGATCGGTGAAGAACAAATGAGCGCCATGGCCCCTTCATTGTTTCCCAGGGACAGCGGCTCATCTGTACATTCGGTTCTGCCTGGTTCTGCAGCTCAGCCCCAGTCACATGAATGTGAATGTGTTTTATAAAATATGTTTTCTACTAGTGTCTTATTTTATACCCGTTACATCCTTATGTCTGCTAGAATTTTTTTTCTTCTTTGTATTTTTTGGTGTAATTTATAACTGCTGTTAATGTCTATATTTGGATAAATCCGTATCAATTGACTTTCAGTTGTTATATTCTACTTGGTAGAGCACTGCATAGAAAGGGTTTTGATCTCGTGTAGATAGCATAGCATTAATTACCCTGACACTAATTAAACTGCATCAAACAAATACCACTGCGTTCCACAGGGGGACAACAGAAGGCAGTTTAAAATAATTACCGGTGCCTCATGCATGTGTGAAGTTTTCATTACTCTTAGGACCTAAGAAAAGGGATTTCATATTATTATAGCCCCTTTTTAATATTTGCAAGAAAAAAGTGAATTTTGTTCCTTTACAGCATATTGATGTCAGAAAAGCAATTCTTACAATTTATGTGAATTGCGAGTTTTCTTTAAGAATTGCAAGCCTGTGAAGCAGGAACAGGTGTTCCCGTCCACATTCTGGTATGATTATGTATAAGCTTATGCTTGTCAGACCATTTCATTAGCCACCTACTGCTATCACATATACATATACTTTGTTCTTTGTGAACCATGAAATGAAACGCATATATCTCCACTAATGCTTACTATCAATGTAAACGAGTAAAAGAGGATTATTACCTATCACTGCTGCTGCAAACCTTCACCTCCATACAGTTCTCCACAATAAAAAGTGGGAATCACAGCCTATTGCAGTTAGTGGCAATGATGAAAACAAAAATAAAAAAACTCTACTCAAATGCAATTGGCTGTGTTCACACACTGTTTATTTGTTGCAGAATTTCAGTTGTGGAATCCACACAGAGATTCCTCAAAAAAATACAATAAATTGCAAGTTAATTGAGTTAAAAAAACAAACAAAAATAATAATTAAAAAAAAACAAAAAAAAAAAAACATATATATATATGCCCCAAAACATTAACAAAACGCGTAAAAAGAAATCTGCATCAGATTCCAGACTCTTGGCATATGAAAGTCCACAGCTTTTCTTATCTGTATTTTACCTATTTGGTATATTAAGCAGCTATTATGTCGTCCTCTATTTTGCCAAATTTGGGAATTTCATCAAGCAGTTTGGTGCTAATATCCAGGCTGGTTTCACGTTGTATTTTTCACGCAGTGTGTCAACTCAACCTTAGGGCTCAATCCCACTTGCGTATTAAAAATCAGTATACATTTTTTTATTGAAAAACCTTTGCCAATACATTTAAATACTTTTATTTACCTGTCCATTTTTCTTTCACATGCCATTTTTTTCAATATGGATGTTCCAACGGATCTGTATGGGTAATGTTTTTAGCCCACAAAAGTAAATGGGTTGAATTTAAACCGCTCGTTCCAAGTTTGCATAGTTCGCATGCATGTGTTTGTTCAGTTTTTTTTATCATCCCTATTTCTACAACATTACAAAAGCAGCAAAAATGTTTAATCCTTTTAACAAACACAGCAAGCATGGAACAAAAATGAATACAATACGGAAGCAAAAATGTAACAAATTGTAAAAAATAACTATCCTTATTGCACATCCATGCGGGCAAAACCCGTATTGCAAAACTGCGGTAATTCGCAGTTCGGGTCATTATACCCGTGGCTTGGATAAAGGGGTTTCCCTGAGCATTTTATATTGATGGCCTATTTTACATTGATGGCCTACCAGCGGCCCCTACATAGCTTACCAGGCACAGTGCTGTACACATCGGTAGCGGCTGTGCCTGGGATTGCAGTTCTGGGCCGTTTCAAATGAATGGGACTGAGCTGCATTCGCAGGCACAGCCGATATGGATGTGAACGGCGCCGTGCCTGGTAAACATTAAAGGGGCCACGGCATGATCCATAACCGGTGGATCCGGAGTCTCAGAGACCCGCAGAACCTGTTGACACTGAACCCGTCAGTCCCGCTGATCTGATGGATTCAGGTCTCAGCGCACAATACAGCTACTAAAAGTACAGGATACGAAGCAGCTGTGTCTCAAAAAGCAAAAATTATTTTTGATAAATAGTATTTAGAAAATTGCACCAAACACACTGAAACACCTTTTTATTGAAAAAAATTCAAAGGTGTACATAGCCTTTAAGGCCGGATACACACACAGCATTTCTCACTGTTTTTTCGTGGTGTTTTTTTCACGTTTTTCTTTTACATACTGTAGGAATTTTTTTTATAAAACATAGTGGCCAGATGTTAGATGAAAGTCTGTATTAATTATAAAAAGGTCTACGTGCACAGATCTTTTGTTTGTGGCCTTTTTAGTGTGATTTTTTTTTTTATGTCGCCATTTTTAGCAACGCTGAAGATATGGCGTTTTTTAGGAGTTCTCCATAGAATTTTCAATAGAACTTCAAAGCCTTGTCTGAACCTGGCCTAATAGTAGAGCGCATTATGGATACTAGGTGGTAGGATGTGTGTATATTTATTTGTATATTATTTCCAGTGCAAGGGGTCGGGTTTGGAGGGGGTGCATGAGGTTGGACAAATGCCAGACAAATGTGTGAAGCCGGTGTTATGGATTTTTGACAGTATCACTAGATGTATGTGTCTGGAATACCAAGAATATGTTGTTTAATTTCTGAGACAGAACCTGAAAACTTCCATTTCCTTTATTGTGTTAATTTGCTCTCTAATATTATGCAGCTGTTATGTCATCCTCTATTTTGCCTAATATTAAGCTCGCAAAAAAGTGTTAATCTCTGTAAGAAGAATTAGAACATATACTTGCAACATTAAGCAAATGCTTGTTTCCGGATCACTGGCCCCTATCATCAGGTTTGTTTGCCTACAGCAGCTTTATAGTGTCTGCAAAGTAGTGGGTGTTATATTTGGCTAAAGACAAAAAGCCAAACGATGGTGAATAAAAAGTAAAGTTGTTTTGGCAAGAAGCTGAGGAAATGTGTATGCGGAGCCAGAGATGATAAAATCTGCTAGTTAATTCTTCCACTAACGTGTAAAATCTAAATATGTAATCCAGAGGTGTAGATAATGTATCACGTTAGTAACATGTCTGACTAAGGGCACAACCACAGTCACGTGGCTTTCCTATGTTTCTATTAAGGCAATCCATTCCTCCTATGTTCCCATTACTGCAATCCATTCATCATTGTGGGATGGAAGATTTAGATGGATCACAAATATGACATTGCGAACACTCCCTAAGCAGGTGAGCAAATAGAGCAGAAAGGGCCCCATAGCGAAAATGGTTCATGCCACAACATCGCACTATCCCATGACCGTAGTGCCCAGCACTTGTTGATATCCTTTACCCCCATCCCGTCCAATTCCTTGTAGGACAGATTGGCAGGATGACCCTCTAGCCATGCCTTTCATTTTCTCTACGCAGCCCATCATAAAGGAATATAGGACTAGGCTGAGTTGGTGCCCCCTTTCTGCAGGTATGCATGCCGTTGGCCCGAGGACCGTTTTTATGATTATTTAGAAGTTCAATTCAGTACTAGGGTCTCTGGATGTTGCGCATGTGATGAGAATATGTTCTTAGGCCTCTTTAACATTAGAGTATTGGTCCACGTTCATAATACGGACCTGCAATACAGACGTATTACAGATGAATTGCATCCGTATGTGATCAGTATATCATTAGTATTGCCATCGTTATTACAGATCAGGAATACTGATAGGCTGTCTTCTAGGCAGGAAATTGAGACATGAAACAGCCACTTTGAAAAACAGATGCAGTATGGATGAAATACTGATGTAATACAGATCAACAACATATCACATATGGATGCATCCGTATTTGATTCACTCTCTGTAGACTCTTTAGGCGTGTTCCATCCGCAAAACAGATCAATGTAGTTCATGCTGCATTTTTTCAAATACAAGCGTATTTTATACGGCCATGTAAATGGACTCCTAGATTAACGTTCGCTCCGTATTACGGGCAGAAAAAAAATGGATGGAATACTGATGAAAAATACACGCATGTGAAAGCAGCCTAAGAATGACTTCTGATTAGATTTAAAGTTAGGGAATGGTTATAGCTATCTAAGACAAAGTTATTTATTTTTCAACTTAATTCATCATTGTATACAGCTATGTATGAAGCCACATTTCTGATCTTCTTTAATGTATTCTGTCTTCGTATATATTCTAAAGTTATGTAATACTGCACTCAATAATTCTTTAATAAGTACTGATAATTCTACTTTAGGAGTAAAAAAATGGCTTTATTTTTTCAGAAATAGCGCCACCCTTTTATCCATAGTAAATGTTTGGTATTGCAGCTCAACCCCATTTAAATGATGACAACCCTTCTTTAACCCCTGTCCGCATTCACACGTACATGTGCGTAATGGTGATCGCCCGCTGAATTACAATTGTGATTAACAGCTGCCTTCCAGCACGTACGGCTGGAATAGGAGCCATATAAGCCCTTCTGTGTCGCGATCAATGTAGATCGCAAACTTGACAAAGGGAGTTGGCTCGCTTTGTCATCTTACTACCAGTCCCAGAATTGCGATAGCTGGGGCTGACGATATTATACTTTCAGCCTGGGGCCTAACAAAATTCCCCAGAGTTGTCCAGTATAAGCCCATGCTAGGGCATACCTTAGGTGTGCCCAAACAGATGCCTGTGCAGTTTACATGTTCAGGCTGTAATGTACTGTCATATAGACATACTATATGACATGACATTTCAGTTAAAAAAAAAAAATAAAGGTAAAAGTCTGCTAATGGGACTAACAACTCTTTTGAAAAATAATTGAATACAATTTACAATTAAATTAAAATTGCAAGGCAAATATAATGTATAATAACCGCAATTTTCTTTTAATAAAAATGTTTTGGTGAATAAAGATGATTTAATAGTAAAATATATACAAATATTAGGTATCCCTGAACTCTTAATGTCACGTACAATAAAAAGTTATTTTGTGAAATAGGATAAAGGCATAAAAAAAACTTGGTAGAATTGCATTTTTAATGCATTGCAAAATTCTAAAAAAAAATCTAAATAAATGAAAAATTAACTTTATATGTATCCCCAAATAATTCAAAAAAATCTACAAATCGTCGCACAAAAAACTAGGCCCTACACAGCTATATAAACCTAAAAATGAAACAAGTTATGGCTGAAAGAATTCTTTGAGGCAAAAACTCAAAGAATCCTGTGGTCCTTAAGGCCAAAATTGGCTTGGACTTGCCCTTAAAGGGTTTAAGACCATTTACTGTAGAAGCGCTATTCATTCTAATTAAATAGAAATTATAATATGGAAGGAAAAAATATAAATGATGGGAAATGCAGCCAGGGCTCATTAGAAGTACATGTTCCTGTTTGTCTAAGTTCATATGTGATGTG